>NC_088604.1:5521306-5656306 GCF_036013475.1 Columba livia | reverse complement strand
GAGTCATTCCCTAATGACATTTTCCTCCTTGCTCCTAGTTTTGCTTCTAGTATCCAAAACCTGATATTTCTGATAACGCTCCCGAGGCAATCTTGCCCTTACATGGTGTTACTGATATGGTAGGTGTGGATGCCATTGCAACCCAAAGCACCCCTGTCATTTTCCAGTTTTACTGGTTGTATTTATTTTACCATATCCAGGCACTCGACATAATTATTCTGCTTTAATATTGATTCTTCCACCTAGCTCCAGTCGAACACAAGCAGGTTCTTATATGTCAGTAGCCTGCACACCAGAACACCAAGTAACTTGCTTCACATTTCTGCTTGTGTATGTAAAGTGAAACGTAAAAGTTCCCTTATAAGGACTTAGCTACTGTGAGACCTCTTCATCTTGCAGGTTTGCTTGATGGAAATTTGAAATATTAGATGTCTTTTGTTCTCAATGAAGCCTTTATGGATTCATGCATTGCTTTTTCAATAATTTGATCCAGAATTCTTCCCTGGATCAAACCAAGTCAACGTGGTCCAAAGGTACAATGATTGAAAAGATCCTTTTGTTCCCTTTTTAGACAAAAGTACCACATTCAGCTTTAAATTACTTCTTCTGTGAGGTGATTGCCTTCATGAAGATGACTGTTAATGGTTCAAAGATTTGTTTAATTAGTTCCTTAAGTATCGGTGGTGAATTTCATCAGTCTCACATACACCTCTGCCATCTCATTGCTATCTTTAATCTTGCAGATAGATTCATCCTGTCTTGTATTGTAGTGAAGATGATTTGCATGGAGATTTATTGCATTGACCCTGTGCGTGACTAGGTGGTTAAATTCACTGCCTGGGGCATCCCCATATGTGTGTAGCTTTAGGATAGAAATAGGAAAAAGCTTTTACATTGTGACATTCTCATACGACAGATCTACAGATCATAGTCTCCTGGACTTTTGTGTTGCTTGTCCTTCGCTCTGTGGAAAGCAAACACTTTCGGTTAGTGAAGTACCACTCCCACACAACCAGGGAGTGTTTACCAGGAAACTTTGTGTTTGCCAAAGTAATTTTTCTTGCCAAAGTAATTTTTCTTTCATATTTCTTGTTGTACAACCAGGGCATTTTTCATCTGCTGCAAGAATACTTTTAGTGCCAAGCAACAAATCACAAGCTCTGTTCAGCTTATCAAATAAACAAGTTAATGTATATTTACTTTAAAAGAATGTCGTCATCTGAAAGCCTGAGTTTAATAGCAAATTACAACTCCTTCCCTTGATTTTCTTTCCTAAACCTGCGTTTTCTTTCTTTGTCCCTGACTTCTTTGTGAAAGACCTGAGCAAACACAGGGAAAACCATGAACAGTGACAACGATATTGGTCAAATATGTGGGCCAGGATGAGGGTCATGTAGTTTGGAGGGAAGTTCAGTGGATGCCTCCAGCTTCCTAGTTCTTCATTTGGTCTCATGTTACTATCTCTCTCTTGAGTCCGTTTGCTCTGGCATCTTTAGTCAGACACAAACTGTTCAAGCAAGAAATACAAAATATAAAGCAATTATTTATTGATTTATATGATTTTTATTATATGCAAAGGTGGCTACGGTCTGACAAGCTTTGAGGCTAATGGACTTACGAACGTGCAGAATCTTTGCTGGCAGAGTAGTCACCAAGGGGACTCTTTGGCCTCCTCAGCTCCTAGAAGTGGTGCTGAGATATCAATTTCCACCATTTCTGTAGACACCTATGGCCCTGATGACTTGCCCAAAAACCTACTGATTCCCAACTAGCTCCTGACCTGCCTCCCTGGCCTTTTTCTCCCTTTTTTCTTTTAGGACTTTATACATTTCCATGTTGATGTTTTCCTCTTGAACTGTTGAGCTACTAACAACCCTACCTGAACCATCCTGCCTCTCTATTTTTAATTTTCTGTCTTTCTACAGACTTTTCCTCTGCTCTTTCCTAACAGTAAGAGTCAAAGGTATAGTAGGAGTCAAAGCTATGTACTTTGGCCATGGACACCAGGAATGCAGTCAGCCAAACCCTGGCACATGCCTGGGGGGAGTTCACAGTCAAAACAGCAGGATCAGACTTATTGTCAGTGTAAAATTCAAAGCTCAAACTATTTACACATATATTTGTATATGTACCTTTCTATTGCAAGTCTGCAATGGTGGTGACATCCAGTGGCAATAATTTTTATAGGTGAATGAAGCTTTTTAGACCGGTTTGCTCTTGCTGGCACCTCCATGTTTGCAGCAGGAACAGTTCATTGGTTGAGGGTGAGGACGCTCAGCTGTCAAATCTGTGCATCAATTCAGACATGCAAAGACAGTTAAGCCAGCTGAAGTTTCTTGTGAAGTGGAGGAGGAGGCTAATTCAGTAAACTTGTATAGTCCAAATATTTTTTAAGGTGTCCCTTTTGTCTTGTTCTTGTTCAAATCAAAGGGACAAATAACACAGGGTATTCACATCACATGTACATGACACACCCAGCAAGCCATCCCAGAGTCCATCTGCATGGAGAGGCTTCTTTGCAGGGCACCATAGGGCAGCAGATCAGAGATCCTTCCCTGACCCACCCCATGGAGGACCCTGTTCAAAGTGCAGCAAGCTGTGGTATAAGCTTCAGTTCCATGTGGTGGATCCTCCAAAATGTCTCAGGGGACCACTTCCAGCCTAAGTAGAGATTTGGCACTGACCATTATTTGTAGCATAGGTGAGGTGTTACTTTTGGGCAGTTGGCACAGAGAAGCACTTTGCTCACACAGCTTCATCTCCAGCCCACAGGAATGACCAAACATGGGGAATGAAACCCAGGTCAGACTTTTTAGCACAGAAAAAACAGAGGCCACCAAGAGCACTGTAGAGTATTGCTGCTAAGCAGTTCCAGACAGTAACTCTCCCATGAGCATGGTGTCCTGTTGCCCTCTAATGGAGAGCAGCTGCCCATATCTCAAAGGCCCCAGTGAGACCTTATTAAGGGCTTTTAGTAGTTAAAAGAGCTTATGAGAAAGATGGGGACAAACTTTTTAGATATGATAGGACAAGGGGTGATGGTTTTAAACTAAAGGATGGGAGATTCAGGCCAGACATGAGGAAGAATTTTTTTTAAAATGAGGTTGGTGAAACACTGTCCCAGGTTACCCAGAGAGGTGGTGGATGCCCCATCCCTGGAGACATCCCAGGCCAGGCTGGATGGGGCTCTGAGCAACCTGATTTGGGTGAAGGTGTCCCTGCTCATGGCAGGGGTTGGACTGGATGAGCTTTGAAGGTCCCTTCCAACCCAAACTATTCTATGATTCTGTGACTCTATGATTTTGTGATCCCTTTTCCGAGTAGAGTGGAATGGCCATAGACACATTTTGCACACCCACCAATTTTCTGTGTGCTTGTTAAGATGAGTTTAGTAGAAGTGCTCAGGGTGTGTCATCTGATTGCAATTTCAAATCTACACACATTGACATGCAGACAGAAAGGCTTTATACCTACACAGGTGTAGTATATTAATACAGACCTGCTCCCCCGAGGGACAGCTGTATGACTGTTGGACAGTTTCGTGTCAGTGCAACTGAACTAACAGTCTTGGCTTGTGCTGCTTCATTTTTTCATGGAGTAATGACAGGATTTCTAGAAGTCCCTGCAAGTGGGTCATTTTATTTTGAAGTATTTTTTCCTTAGAGAAGATGCTTTTAATTTTTCTTTTAAGGCTTATAAACCACTGCTGAACAATGAAAAGTAACTTACAATTAAATGATAAACTTGGAAAAAACTTTGAAACTCCAAATACAGAATCCACAGATGTAAAGAATTCCACACAGCTGTTTACCTAAATTGACTTTACCTATATTGAATTTAGTCTCTGATGAATTGGCTCTGGGAGCCAATCACACCCCCTACCCCTTCACAGGAAATTGGTCTTTCAGAGTAAACAACAAAATAACAAAATTAAACTTTAAACACAGTATTTTATTTTAAATAAAAACAATGCAGATCCAGTCATTCGTATGTTGGAATATGATGAACTGTATGATATTTTCTTTCTCAGTCATTATCCATGTAACCTTAAAGATATATGAGGAAAGAATTAACTTTTAAGATTCTGTTCCTTTAGAGATAAAAGTTCAAAAATTTTGTGGGGGAATGAAAATCTCAACCATAAAACAGGCTCAGTGAAACAAAAGGGAGTCCTAACACAAGGTATTTATTTCATTAATTGATCATTAACTTTTTTGCCCTCTGTGGATGTTTACTGCATATCATTAGCACTACACGGTGTTTGCCGATAATATAGAGTTATCTTATCCTATACAAACAGTGATTGTTTTGTAGCTGGGCTATGTTTCTCATGAAAAACCTTGACTCATTTCTTTCTTCTGAATTTTCTTATCTTTAATTTCTTGTTATATTATCCTCTGTAAACATAAATCCACACTGAACATGTGCTGCCTGCAGTTGTTTTTTATACTTTCTTGTCTGCTATTTGTAATAGCAAGTCTATTTATTGTCACAGAACCATAGAATCATAGAATCATAGCATCCACCACCTCTCTGGGCAACTCTGGGCCACTGCTTCACCACACTCATTGTAAATAATTTCTTCCTCATGTCTGGTCTGAATCTCCCCTCCTTTAGTTTAAAATCCTTACCCCTTGTCCTATTGTAACAGGCCCTGCTGAAAGTCTGTCCCCACCTTTCTTATAAGCCCCTCTTAAGTACTTAGCATCAGTCTTTCTTCCAGACTCTACACTAAGCTTCAGGTTTGCATTTAACTAACACAATCATCTCAGGTGGCCTCTGGGCTTTGATATAGTGTTTAGTGTCATTAAACAGACACAGAGTGTCCCCTATTCAAAAACCACCGGTAGGCGAGACTCTTCTACCCTGACATAGAGGTTTGTAAATTATGTATTTAGGTCTAAACACCCTTTATGACGATAGACATACTTGCACAGGATGTTCACCGAAGTCCAAAACATGGAGAGTTTACACCGCTACCTACAAGAGTAGTTTTTGTGGTATATTGACAGTAAAGGATGCTCTTTTGGTAGTCCCCAGCTCTCCCATACCCATTGAGAAAGTTTAGTCATCTAAAACATAGCTCCATATGGTACAACCCCACCAAGATTATACATTCAACATAAAATGTGTTAACACTTGGTAACAGTTAAGCAGATAGTATTTTGAAGTTTCAGGAGATGAAACATCAATTTCTAGTACACCAAGATGAGCTGTGTCTGAAGGTTTTTTTAAAGTAGGAAAGAAGATGAAATCTAAACCAACTGTTTTTTTAAGAATTAAAAAATCCTCCATGTTGTCTAACCACAGACAATGTTTCAGTACACTCTTTTATTTCCAGGTGAAAACATCCAGTGAGATAACTAAGAACTGATCTGGGAACTGCAGTTTCCTTCAGTTTACCAGCACAAATTGCATGTATCTACAGCTGAAGAAAAGGTAATTTTTAGTGACACTGAAATTTCAGCTTCAGATATGCAGTTTTCCACCAGAGGGCACTCCTATATTTTTGATGATCGCAAGTTTCTGAACAGCATTGGCGGGTTTGCATAGCGTGGTGTGTACAGTACAATTCTATTTGTGACACGGCAAGCAAAAAAATGCAGGATCTGATTCACCTCGTCTCACATCTGTCAACAGTTCGCATCATCTGGCAGCCACCACTGTCAACTGATCATGCACAGCAAGGCTTCAGCATGCCAAATGTGTCACGTTTACGGACATAAAACAAATAATCAGTTAATACACACAGTGTCTGCTATGGCAAGGATGTGGCCTGGTTTAACTTGTGATTGAAGGGATCTGTGTCTTCCTCCTGAGGAGGAAGGAGGTCACTTGTGTCATCCAGGGTTGCTACCAGATTTCATCATTTTCTATGGAATATTCCAACCCATGTGTTGCCCCGTGAATTATATCTTAGTTTGTGGAAATACACATTGTTATAAAAATTAAATCACTTTGAGAGTTGATGCTGCTTGGGTTGTTTTTGCAGCTTTGATGCTTGAGAATGTATATCAATATACAATAAAACCCTAAATATATCAAATCTGTAGAGACTGAAGAACCTCTTCATTTAGCTGGATTCTCTCCCTATCAAGAGTCATGTGTTACAAAGCTTTTAAAGTCCTTTTTATCTTTTTAATCCATTTTAAGAAAGATTTTATGGTAGTTAAGGTAACATCCTTAGATGAAGAAAATCCATGTAGTTTGGTTTTACGTGACAGAAGGGAAAGTGTAGCTTTTCCACATGAGGTAGCCAAAGCTTTTTGAAGAACAATGCTACAGAAAATTAGAAGTTTGTTTTATCTACCCATACAGACGAGACTAAACCACAATTCTTAAGAGGCTCTGTCAAGCCTGAATTACTTCCTAAGGATTTATTAAAGATAGTCTCATTCTTTAGTTACTGAAATAATTGGCAAAGGCAATTTAAGGAGGAAATAAAGTCTTCTGGTAATTTTGCCAAAAATATATATGGACGGAGTCAGCAGAGATTGGAAGTATAATACACCAAATGATTTACATGTTCTGGGACCATGTTAAAAATGTCAGATTCTGACAGCAACTCCTAAACTAAACAGGTGAATACTTTTCACTTCCTGTATAGCCAGTGAGAAGGAACAGCTTGAAATCAGACTGTCACACTTGTCTCATCTCTGCACCAAAGAAGCATCTATGTTAACCTGAACCCAGTGAGACAACAAGGGAGAGCCAGACTGAGCTTACAGATGTAAGCATGCTTTTTTTTTTTTTTTTTAAATACAGTCTTTTCCTCTCAGTTTTGTTTTTTTCTATAGACACTGTTCGCATGTTTTTTCTGTCATAACTTTTCCCAGCTGTTTATAGCTCTGGAAGAGGTGCTTACAACATCACCAGCCTTTAGTGGACCTACAGACGTCTGGTGGTTGTGACCCACTGGTCTCCTCAAAAGCTGAGAAAATGACAGAGAGAAGCTGGGCAGCTTTTAGTTACAAACACACTTTATTACAATATGACTTCCTTTGGCTACATCATTCTGTGATGACGTCTCTCCACCCTGCTACCTCCTGTGCTCCAGCTAATGAGTCAACCACTGTCTGTTCTAGGCCAAACCTGTAGTCCATAATGTAATCAAAGGGACATCAAGAGTATAAGGTCTCCTATGGATTTGTAACATTGCTTCAGGAGGAGACGGATTCAGAATTTGAATATGGGGAATCTCCAGCTAGTTCATCTAATGGAACCAGTCACTTCACTTCTCTAGAGTGTTTCGTAACTACGTGTCTTAATGTGTTGCTTAAACTTCTTCTTTGAACCCACTGCAGAAAATCTCTTCATGTTTAACCATCTGCCAATATCTCCACTATTCAGCCTCTGGATTTTCAGCCAGGACCCTTATGCTCTGCAGACCCCCCACCTTCCAACACTACCCCAGCCAAGCCTGCTGTCATAAAAGTTAGGCTCACTATAACTAGCTTCCACACAGTCTCTTGAGTTTTCAGATGATGATGGAGATCTGTCCCTGCAAGAGTGTGATGTGGACTGATGGGACAGGATTCATCTTAACAAGCTCCATGAGCTCGGTCTCTTCTTCAGAGCAACTTTCCTTATGCTGCCTTTAGAGGTAATGGAGGCACTTCAGGGCTGTACTTCATCTTCTCTTGTTACAGCAAGTGTCTGAGGTAGGCTTGGTAAGCAGCTAAGTTAAATGACTGCCTTGTCAGCGCCAAGACCTTAAAAAAAAATACCATATGGCTCAAGTCATCAACTATTCTACATCTCTTTGAAGACAAGGTTGAAGAAAACAGCTGTTTCAGGAAGAGATGTAAGAGGGAGCTCTAAGGATAAAAATGCTGTCTCTACAGTACAATTTGTCTAGGAGAAGCTTTTGGGCCTCAAGGTCAACTGGTTTGGCTCTGGTCAGGACAGCTGGACTCTTGAACTACTATGACCTCTTCCAAACTACTGTAATGAAGGACCTTTGGCTTTATTAATCTCTCAACCATATCAAGGCATATTTGGAGGGTAATGCTAGCTGGACTAAGCCAAAATAGTGTCAGGGACTAAGATTATAAAGGTACAGAAAAATATATGTCAGTGCTCAAGCCTGCATACTGCTCTCTGTAACCTATCAATATAGATAAACATGGGAAAAATAATAGATTGAAAGGGTCTGGAGGAAGATCTAGAAAAGATCTAAAGTTAAGATTATATCCAGGTCACATAATGGAGACAGAATTTACTCTTTTCATTGTAGAATGCCATCAGTGACTGACTAACAGTGTGTGTGGATCCTCTAAAATTCACAGGGAATGTGTTAGACAGCAACAGATGCATCTAAGAAAGATGTATCTGAGATAGTTCATGTTTATTGAAATCAGAAACACAAAGTCACCAGGAGGAAAAGCTACTCACGGTTGATTTATCTTCTTATTAGTGTGTTACCTCTGGAGCATGTTTGACAGTGTCTCTGCATGGTCTGCAGGAACGATTAAAATATGCTGTTTTCTCTGTAAGAAGCAATGTAAAATTGCACCTCTACTTCTTCAGCTGCCTAGCTAATCACAACTACCTTCAGAGCCCTGGTATGTACACGTCACCCATTCCTGCCCTACATCTGAGGTCTATTTTTAGTGTGAAGAGCAGTCGTTGATGTGTTTTCCAGTTGCAGAGTCACACTATGTCTGTTCATGAAGATGGACAATACTACACATTTTATATTTAATCCATACATGTGGAATATCCAGTCATACTGCACAACTGCTATTTTTGGAAGATGCCTCTTGCTTCCTCAGAATTGAGCTCATACACTTGTTCACCTGCATGGTGCACTTATGTGACACACTTGCTGGAAGCAGTGGCATGAAAAATATTTGCTCTTCATCTGAATACAATACATATCATAGAGTCATGGAATGGTTTGGATTGGAAGACACCTTTAAAGATTATCTAGTTCTTACCTTCCTACCATGGCCAGGAACATCATGAGAGATGGCAAAGTTTTTATGGCTGTTGTGTTTTAGCACCAGTAGGGAGCTAAGCCCCATGCAGCCACTCACTAACTCCCCCTCAGTGGGATTGGGGGCAGACTGAGAAGGGTAAAAACATGACAACTCATGGGTTGAAATAAAGAGACTTGAACAGGTAAAGCAAAAGCTGCACATGTGAACAAAACAAAACAAGGAATTAGTTCACTACTTCCCATTAGCAGGCAGGTGTTTAGCCATCTCAAGGAAAGCAGGGCTCCATCACACCTAACAGTTACTTGGGAAGACACTCCAGACCTTCCTCCATTCCTTCTTCTTTCCCACAACTTTTATTGCTGAGCTTAACATCATGTGGTGTGAGATACCCCTTTGATTGCTGGGGTCAGCTGTCCCAGCTGTGTCCCCTTTGAGCTTCTTGTGCACCCCCAGCATACTCACTGGTGGGGCAGCATGAGAAGCAGCGAAGATCTTGACATTATGTCAGCACTGCTCATCAACAGCGAAAACATCAGTGTGTTATCAACACTGTTTTGGTCACAAGTCCAAACCAGCATCATAGGAGCTGCCATGAAGAAAACTAAGTCTATCCCAGTTAAAACCAATATAATAGCAAACAACTTCACTGATTACAAAGATGAAGACTCATAGCAATTGCTTTGAGCTGCCTAAAACTATCCCTCCATTTTTCTGTAGATCCTGTTGAGTACTCATCAGTCCTGATAATAATGCCTCTAAGAAACGATTTCGAGTTTCCTGTGAATTGTTCCACAGAATTACAAAGTTCTGTCCTGTCTCTACGTTAAAGGCTGTCAGCATGATTGAATTGGCTGTAGATGGCTAAAGTAATTCAAGATGAATTTCACCTCCCTGTATTGATGTTCCTGATGTTTTAACAGGCAAGCTCATTTGCTTTGGTTGACCCAGGAGCT
The DNA here is from genome assembly GCF_036013475.1 of Columba livia. Classification (NCBI taxonomy): domain Eukaryota; kingdom Metazoa; phylum Chordata; class Aves; order Columbiformes; family Columbidae; genus Columba; species Columba livia. Next base: position 5,646,411 of record NC_088604.1, on the reverse strand, counting down.
GTGTGTAACCTCTTGACCGGTCTTTTCCGTGCCTAACCTGTGCAATCTTGTTTCTTATTAACTGGTAATGGGTGGACTGGCTGCCAGTATTATGCCTCATTAGGTGATGGGTTAACCTTAATGGTCTGTTATTTGTTGTTAGATTCTTAAATGGAGCAAAAACGTAAAATTGCGTATCACTTCCTGGTAGGATGAACCTCCTCCAGGTCCGATGATGCAGTTCATAAAGGCAACAAAGACAGCTTGGGCTCAAGGGAGATTCTTTATGCAGAAGATGAGATCAGGCTCAGACATCAAGCTGCTTGGGGCGATGTGTTATTAAATGCTATCTACTGATATGTTACTTTTGTAGAAACTGATTAATGACATCCTGCTTTATTATTCCTTATCTTTTATCTTCACCTTGTTTCCAGATGTAGCTGGCAGTACACAGCACTAACCAAAGACACGTGGCACTCATTAGATGGCGGCTGCTCCTCACAAGTGCCATCAGGCATGTGATTCCTATTCACAATTTTGCTAACAATGATAGTTAACATGTTGCTGTGTTGCTGCTCAAGCAACCTAAACAACATGGTCTTGTCAGTCTTGAACTAACTTATCTTTTACTGATCATTTTCTTTGACATAATCCTCCAATAAGCTGAGAGACAAATACATGACAGACTCTGCAATGTATTCCCCGGGCGCTAAAATCCTAGCAGTAACACTGTAGAGGGGTTTCATCTAACAAGTGCTTCTTTTGACCTGCTTTCCATTTTTTTAGTGTGTGGCCGCTGCAGATTTTAAGGCACATTTAAACTAGAAACAAATTCTTGCATAGCCATTTCCCACACCTCAGGAAATTTTCTGTCTTTGTGTGAATGTGGGTGTTTAATACTAGCAACTCAGGACTTAAGATCCTGGTTTTTATCAGCTTTGATGCTGTAATTATAGGAGAGGATGAAGCCCTCTAAGAGAAAACTAACTAGAGGTGTAGTTTTCTGCTGTGTGAGTGTGCTCATTTATCTTGGCAAAGGTTAATCAGGCACTGGGACACTTTCAATTGAAGGTAACTATAACTATCTTAGTTACTGCTTATAGCATCCACATGTGGATTTGGTGGGAAAGAAGAAGAAGAAGGGGTGGATTAAGGAAATGAAGCTCCTTGTTAGTGCTGGCCAGCCCAATGGTACTGGTGTCTGTTGTGTAACTGCATAGTCCCTCCTTCACCCTGAGACTGTGCCTGGTCCTGAGGGCAAACAAGACCTCTTGCAAAGGCTATGAAACCCATGCAGGTCAGGAGATAAATAGCAGAGCAGCTACACTCCATGGAGCTGTGAAGGCTGCTGGTATTACCTGAGGTACAGCCAGGATAAAATCAGTTCCAAAAATATCATAGAATCACAGAATCATTTTGATTGGAAGAGACTCTTGAGATCATCGAGTCCAACTATAACCCAACTCTAGCACCAAACCATGTCCCTAAGAACCTTACATACGCAAATACTAAGAGCCACAGAGACTTCAGTCATTAAATTAACAACAGCAAAGGTACAATGTAGAGATTATAGCTTTTTTCTGGAGAGCATGTCATGTAAAGGGGATGCTGTGAGGCAAAAAGAAAGCAGAGAGAGAAGGAACTGAGCCACAGTGTCACAGCATAAGATTCCACACACTTTGCCAGTGCTTTATCTGTCTCCCACTCATAAACCTACGTGGGTGAGTAGTTCAGTTAAAGATCACAGTACTAGGACACAAACTGTTTTCATTGGCATATCATCATGAGGCATATGGTTCTGTTTATTTATTTCAGTGGTGCACAGGAAGCCTGATAATGGTGCTGAACTAAATTGCAGTAATATGTTCACTTCCTTTTTAGATCAGGACAACTTGTATACTTCTCTGCACACTTGCAATGGTTTGATGAGTTATAAAGAATGAAAAACTTGAAAGAAAACATGTGGTAGATGAACTGGGTTTCAAACCATACTTACCATTACAGATTGCCAGGCACTGCAAGTCCATTCCTCTTCATGTCCTCACCTTATCTGACCTCAAATGGGAAGAAGACTGATTTAATGAAGTGAAAATGAGTAAGATGCAGCTTTTTAAAAGTGTTATCTCTTTTCTATGATTTTCCAAGTCAGAAGGGTAGGACCTTCAGTCACACCATACACCTTACTAGTCTAAGCTGGGCAAGGGGTTCAAATTTCTACCAGTCAGTCTCAGAAGAAAAGTTTCCCAAAGTCAGCCTCCTGGGAAGGAGCTAACAGAAAAGCTTGTATTTCATACCTTTTTTGGACAAAAGCCTCACCAAAAAAATGACACTGGGAAATGAAACCTTTCAAAATACATGTTTGCTTGATTTCAACAGCAGAGAGTGAGGGATTACGCTTTTTTAGCTCCTGCACTTACACGTTTGTGCTCCTTACTATATGACTAAGAAACACTTAGTGTTTTTTCCTGAGCGTCAGTCCACATAGTCACTTGGTTAAGAAGGAACCATAACTTTTGTTCTACTTCTAGCCTGCGCAGTTCTGATGAAATCTTGAAAAACCTTGAGAGAGAAAGACCAGAGTAGAGCAGAGAGGAAAAAAAACCCCTTGACTGTTTTATTTTTTCAAAGTCACAATTTTAAAATAAACCTGTATGTTTATGAACTATGGCTCATGATTTTTGATGTTGTAAAGCAGTCACAAAAGGCCTCATCAATGGAATTAATGATTGATAGCCAGAATGTACCATGGTTGACACAAAAAGGTCTTCGGCACAAACCATAAATATAAAAAAGTCAATAAGGCAGAGGGCCCAAAAATTAACATGAAAAAAGTCTAAGTCCTAAGAGTGTAGGAATCTGAACCCTGTTATGGCAGGATAAGCTAGAGCTGGCAGTGAATAGCTGCCCACTATGGCTCCTCCAGTGTCAGCTCTCTCTCCACATTCCCAGTGAAAAAAAAGAGGTAATAGGTCTCCTTTTCATCGTGGGCTTTGTTACCTCCTGTTTGTTACAGGATAAGAGCACAAATATGGCAATTATTGCAGAGTACTTGGTGTTGCAAGACTTCTGCAACAGGCTTCCCTACCTTTATTTGCTCAGGTCTCTATTCATATTGAGAAGCACTTTTTTGTGTGAGTATTTGATATCATGAGAAATGGCTCTCAAAAAACTAGAGGTTGACTAGGGAAAGAGATCCTCTCCATTAAAAGTTGTCAACTGTCTTCCAGAACTGATCCATCTAAGCATTTATGTTTAATATAAATATATTAAATATAAATATATTTAGAATTTAGAATTTAATATACATATAAATAGAAGATACTTGCAGCCTCACAGTTGTAACAAGAAGATTTGATGTTGGACCTTATGGTGAATTGTGCTGAGGAGCTTACTCAGATTAAAAATCACTGATTTTTGATAAATTATTTTTTTATCGTAGACCAGCTCACTGAAAAACGTCTCCTTGCAAAACAGCCAGAACAGCATTAACAGCAAAAGTTATGGAAAAATTGACAGAAATGTTTTGATATAATACTACTACTAAATAAAAACCTTAGGAAAACAGATTATAGGCAGAGTAATAAATATACTTACAGCAGTGAACAGTCCCTGCCATTTAAAGCTGAAAAAGTAAGAGGTTTATTCTTGACATATTACAGCAAGTACTGATTTGTGGACAGGTTGAGACCCAGATTAAAGAGTCCCTACAGATAGCGCTGGGAGAAATATATCTGCTTAAATCCAAAAGTGTGGTCCTCTGCTAGCTCTCTGTCATGCCAAGGGAAATCTGTAACCCTTATGTATGCCACAGCATGGAAAGAGCAGGAGGATTAAAACCTTGTTTCCTATTAAACTGAAATAGGCCACTCCTTGCTTGGTGTTTTGTTACAATTTGCATCTAATTTGGAGACTTTTGCCTCTTGTGTAAGGCAGTGTGTGGGCAGCCTGGGTGCTAAAAAGAGGATTGTGTGTGCCACAGCTGGATTTCAGGGTGTGAAACATCAGGTTCTGGAGCATTTCTTGGGCAAACTGTTCTCTAGCCCTGATAAGACCGGAACATGCATCTTCTGAGTATATACCTGTTATTTTCTTTTATATCTCAAAATGATAAAATGATAATCTACAAATATGTAAAACTCTGTAGATTATTTCTGTTTTAAAATTTATCATTCTCACCTGTCCAGCAACTATGGTTATTACAGAGAAAATTAATGAGGATTCTCTCCATACAACTAGAAAATGCACCTTTCTGCTCAGATGATTAATATTTGAAGTACAACAGTCACAGTTCTTTTAAAGCCATTTCAAAGTCCATTGTATTTTTTGTGATGTCTTTACTCTTGCAAAGCAGAATAAAAACCTGGCTGATGCAGAACAGTGTGAACAGTCTGCTACTGGATATAGCACAGTATGTAGCAGATGATGACTCAGCCTCAGAGGAAATCTGTTTGATAAAACCAATCTTACATATGATAGTTTAAAAGTTAGACAAACAGTATGGAAGGACAAACCAGCACTGTCAGGAATTAACTGGATGAAGAAAAACAAACCAAATATTTATTAGTCTTGTGTAAACTTACAATTCCAGTTAATTTTTCTGAGTTTATATAATTATGTCAGAGAAGATTAAGCAAAAAGCACGTGCTTCTGCAAATATGCAAGAAAAGATACACTAAAACTTAATGCACTTGTCTAATGCAACAATCAAAATCAGAAGTGTGAAAAGCTTAAATGGAACTTCATTATGATAGTACACTTTCAGTCATTGTAGCCTCTCTCTTAGTTATCACCCAGTTAGGTTTAGATAAGGAATGGAAAGTTTAATCTACCACGAAATTTAAGCTACTTGTGACACGCATTTCAAAAAGTCAAGCTGTCCATCCATTTATTGCTTAGGACGTTCTTCAAGACTGGATTTGAATACTATGGAATTTTCCATGTTTGTACCAATGCATTCATGTATGCTTCCATAGCAGGATGTTGGTAGTGATTGCAGAGCATACATTTCTTAGCCTACTCAATTGTTAATAACTTATGTTTAGTGTAAAAAAGGAAAAAGAAAAAAAGATAGATGAACTGAAAATACTATGCAGGGTGTTAAACTTCATCAGCATATTTTAAAACATTAATATTTGTTAACTGTATTATCTAATGTTGATGTCTCTTGCAGCAAGTACATTTTTGCCTTAGTGATACATGCCAGGCAATGATTTGCTGAAAACTGACAGGCACACTAAAAAAATACAGCTCCCTCTTCAAAGAAAGTATGGAAAGAAATTCACTGAAGACATTACATTACCAAAAGTCAAATTTCAACATTTTAGATTAATTTATGAGATTTGTTGGGTTGTCATGCCTGCTCTCAAAGGTATCCTTGTATTTAGCCCACATGATTGCCTGATTGCCAGCTCTATCTTTTTAGAATATTGTGGAGTTTGCTCTTTGGATATTATTTAGAAATGAATAAAAATGTGAAAGCAAAATGAACTAAAAAACAAAAAGCCCACTCATGTGAAAATAGTCTTGAAAAGAGGCAACACAAGATCATTTTTCTCCTACTGTTAATTACATGATATACAATTTGGAAGTTATAATAAGTCTCACCAATTTTTGGAATGCATCTCCATTTACCTACAATGTGCTTCTCTTATAAAACTATTGGATGTACAGGTGCACCATTAAACAATATTTTCCTGCCACATGTCAACCAATGCAAAACCTTTATTGCTTTAAGGAAAGTTAGCTCTGCAGCGAGGGTGTTATTTAAAAATTAGAGATCCTTCTTGCAGTTACTTTGTTCAGATGCACACACACTTTGCTTCTTTCAACTCCCTTTCACAAAGAACATTCTTCTTGAATTTTGGGAAATAGCTGTTTCATCATGCAGTCGGGAGAGTGTCTAAGTGAGAGGCAATCCACAGTTTCAGGAGGGATTTTTCAAACTCACCACACATAACAAGACTTCACCATTTTTCCATCCTCACCCTTGAAACCATTGTAACACGTGAAAGTGTCAAATCAGTCAAGGCTCTAGGCACACATTTAAAAGCCTACTGCATATTTTTGCTTTGCAGGTTTCGAGAACATTTCTTCAAATTCTGAGAAATAAGTGAATCAAGGCCTACAGCATGTGAGGAGTGTAAAATACATCCGTCTTACAGCTTTCAGAAGGCTGCATAAGTTCTAGGAATATCCAGAAGTTTCATGACTAATGATGATACATTTTCAAAATGGCATTCAAATTTCTGTTTCTGCACTAAAAGGATGTCGTGACTGTTGGATATCAGATCTGGGGAAAAAAAACACACACAGTTCTGCCTGCCACAGGATTTTTATACTTGCCATTAAAATACATTATTTTTGTAGTGGTGACAGACAAGACACTGCCTTAGGTGAACTCTGCATATGATAAAGTTTCGTTGTTCCTGTTGTACCATTGTACAAGTGAGAGAACTATTGCAGTTTAGGGGTGGAATGGGAAATGACGCCTTTCCACAGGTCCTCCCATTGCTGCTCCTTGTCAGCTCTGGATCCTTGATAAAGGTAGGAAGGGTTTCAGGGGTTTCACCTTGAAAGGGGAAATGATCCAGGAACAGAATATTCTAGGAGGAATGCATGCTCTGATGTGGGGACCCCAGTGACCACAGGGACCTATTTGGGACAAAGCACACTGCCTCACAATGTTATGAAGTATATCCTATAATGTCTTTAAGTCTTTTACCAGCACTGTCTGGTTGCAACGTGACTGTTTGGTACCAAAATCATTCACTAAATGATTTTCATGCCGTAGAATCATAGGATCTAGACCTCACGTAAAGCAGTGACCATAGCCAAATACCTTCTAAAATATGCTTAAATGAAAAAAAAAAGTGTTGGTGAAGGTTTACTTTTCACCAGTTTGCTTTGTAGTAAGAGAATGTGTCAGGGGAATAGGATACCTAATAGAATTCCAGGTTGCAGTACTGCCAATATTTATGAAGAAGGTACCATAAACACTAACTTAAATGTTATTTGGGATATGTGAGGAAAACATTCTTTGCTCTACCCATCAAAGGCATGTCCCTTTGGGGAGAAAAAGAATATAAAATTCCTTGAAGCAAAGAGGTACAGATTAATGTCTCCATAGCACAGTGCAGGACAGCTTGGGTTTCCTGCTCCAAAGGTTGTTTATAACGTCATCAATCTATTAATTGTTATTACTCTCTCCGGATCTTGTCTCTCCTAAGTATCAGTTATTTATTCTATACTAAACTATAATGAATTCAAATTCTGGCAGATTTCTTAGAGCATAATCGACTCTTGATGTTCATTGGATGTAATCTGGGAACACAGAACGTGTTTTTGTCCAAGAAAGTGCCCTAAATGTGCTTGTGGCAAATGATAATGTGGATCTGACCCTCCTTTACTCAAGAAAAGCATTCAGTGAAGGCTTTCCATATCACTGGCAAAAGCTGTCTTCAACCATGATTGCGACTTGTGTCTGGGGAAGGTCTTGGACATCACATGTGAGAATGGTCAAAGTAGCTCTGGATGTGAGTACTGCCTGCACAAACATCTAACCACATTGACAAAGGTCTCTGTCTCTGCCCGTTACTCAGGAGCATTACGGATCTAGATATCCCATCCCTGGTGACATCCAAGGCCAGGCTGGATGGGGCTCTGAGCAACCTGATCTGGGTGAAGATGTCCCTGCTCATGGCAGGGGTGGGACTGGATGAGCTTTGAAGGTCCCTTCCAACCCAAAACATTCTATGATTCTGTGATCTGTGTGTTCAACAGTGTGTATACGCCATATGTTATTAGTTTCATCTGTACCACATCTCTCTAGTTTGCAAATGTCTTTTATGGCTTTGTCAAACAAACTACCCAAGCCAAAATGACATCCACTCATCCAAGTTACTCACTGAAGAAGAAAGTTTGTTTTGGCAGATCAGTTCATGATGAAGCCATGCTGGTGTTTTATACTCTACTGATTACAAAATGACAGGTAAACAATTTGTTCCATTATCTTCTCAGATATCTAAATTAGGCTTATTGACCTTTAGTTCCCTGGGTCCTTGCAGGTGAGATATATGAGGGGTAATTTTTACTTCATTACACAACTTTTTTCCTTGTGTGAGTGACCGAGAAATCAGTTTCTGTGTTACGAGTTAGGATGAAAGGGAATAGATTTCTTGACACGTTACTTTTAGTAAATGGGCTGTTTTAGGAGTGGGTTGTGACAAGTCTACCCATTTCCTTAATGACAACACTGGATTAGTTATTACATTATCGTCATTCTTACTTGGATCTGTGATAACTCTTTAAGAATTCAATAAGTCATATTCCGGAGCTCACATCTACAACCCGGCATTGCTTAATTTACTGGTAGAAATGTACCCAAATGAGAGGGCAGTATACCGTAGAGGGAAAAGGTAGTGGAAACAAGAAAAACCCAAAACAAATAATAAGCACTTTGAATTGTGAAACCAGGCTTTTAACTTAATGCTCATCTTTTATACTAGAAGAAATGCCACTGAAATGAATGAGTCAGAAACGTGTGTTGAAATTGCCACCGAAATGGATGAGTCAGAAGCGTATGTTAAAATTATTCTGTGCCAAAGACTCTGAGACTTGGAGTTTTTAATTATGACAGCAGCTTCCTTACTAAACGAGGACTGGAATGTGAAATTGTAAGGTGAGGCTAAAATAAGTTTTAGTCCCACTGTTGACTGCATGGAAGAACATTTTCTTCCCAAAGGTCATAGAAGTGAGCATTGCATGTTCTTTATGCTGATGGTCATGTTTTCTGAAAGACAGTATGAAGAAAATTTATTTGCCTGACTGTTTTTTTTTTGCCTAGGAAACCTTCATTTTCTTACATGAACTGTTTCTGCTTATGCTGATAAAGAATCAAGCTTCCTTCAAGACCTAATGCTGATTAAGTCACAAAGTTGGTGGAAGTTAAGTAAGTGAAACGTATTTCATGGTAATAAGAAGGAACAGAAATTATAATGAATTGGCTCATGAAGAGTAAGTAATTTAATGACAGATACAACAAAAACAGATATTAAAGAAATAATTTGTTATTAAAAGCAAAGTTTCCAAATGCAGTGACCATTCCCCTTGGCTATCTATCCTTGTGAATTAAGCCCTTTTCTCATACAGTCCTTTTCCATTAGAGGACACGTTTAGTTACCTGTAAGTATGCTAAGTGTAACCTTATAGTATAAGCAGAATCACTAATTTAAATGAAATAAGCTTTTTTTTTTTTTTTTAACCTTTAAATACAAATTTGCACTTTACAATAGAACATGTGTCAGCAAAAGATGCAGATTCTAAACCAGAATAGTTCTATTGCAAACTGTGCTGCTCTCCTAATTCCTTTTGAGAAGTACATATATCAGATAATCTTGTTTATCTTCTCATTCTTTTAACAATACAATAACATGAATGTTGGTCAAGTTAAGAATAATTCCATGACCAAAGACCATCCATCTATACTAAGAACATATGAAACATATGGAACCACAGAACTTTTAACAATGCTTCTTAGATAACATTTTGGGAAAAGGAAGGTATAAGAAACAAACCATTAACTATATCTAGTACCCAAATCCCAAATTTCAGTTAAGATCTCCACTATGTTCTAGATGATTATACGAATAGAATATATACACCCTCCTACAGCTTTTTGTCATCTGAATTACTGGACTGAAGTGAGTCCTCCTGCATATGTAGGAGAGGCAGAGTGAAATCTGTTTTTATGGAAGGAAGCACTAAGGAGATGTATGTCCAGGAAGGGGAAAGTTGAGCCTGTTATTTTATTTCAGTTTTGTATTGTCAGGATGCAGGGCAGTGAACTTGATGAAGCTATGGGCAAATCCAGGAGCATTTGTAAAGACAGTTGGAATAAATATCTTCAAACTTTCAAAGCTTGGCTGAAAATGAATCAAAACACAAAATTAATCATAGATGAGAAACTGCAGCATTTCCTTTTGGCACTATTTTTTAATCAAGATTTCTTTTTTTTCTGTAATTTTTTCCTCTTTGTTGCCATTTACTCCACAGCAGAATCCAAAACCTTTGACCACACATACAAAATTCGTAGCTCTTTCAAGGAGGTTTCTCACTGAAATTGCAAGGTGTTTTGAAGCTTTCTTCCTTCATACTACAGCTTATTATGAGAATTAGATTAATTGCATAACAGAAGTTAGACTTTATGAGAATCAGCCCATATGTTTTTATTTTTTGATAGAATTCTTAAAACTCAGATTTTCTCCTTGCTCTTATCAAGTGTGTTGCTACTGCTACCGGATCAGCCTCCATTGTTCAAAGGAGGAAGAAGACAAAAAGGTAAATATTTCCCTTCCTTCCATCCATCTCATGTCCTAGATTCAAGGACAAGACTTGTCTCTTCTGGCTATGGAAAAGCATATAATCTTCAGCTAGAAATATGGAGCTCAGATTTCTGTGCTACCATTGGTATAAACATAACTTTGACTTCATCTGCAGTCAGTGGATCTTCTTATACTAGGAACTACTAATGAGAATTTCCATATGGACACCCAGACATTGCCATCTTTAATGAAGTTATCTAGGCCATATGAATATCTCGATCCATGAAGTGGAGAGTATCTGCATCCCATTGTACACCACCCACTGTCTAACATTTGCCCACCTTTCTCAGAGACTCCTTCTTTGGTGTCACTCCACAAGTCACCCCACCTAGGTAAAGCACCTAGTGTGGGCCTGTAATAGTGCTTTTGGCCCCGTATTTGAACAAATAATTTCACAGCCTTGCCATCTAAATAAATTAATAGGTATTTTTTTTAAGTATTAAGTTTACCCAACTCATAATTAAAATGTTTAAAACTTACTGCATAATCCATTTTCACAAGCATGAGGACAATCACCACAGGGTTCTCCTTTTTTATAGGGTGTCTTCATTGAACTTCGTAGATTCCCCCTGGAACATCAACATTACCAACATATGCTATAAAGTCACTATAACATATCTGAGAATAAAACTTAATTATATGGACACATACATATATTCATCTACACTCAGTCTTTGGTTATATGTCAAAGAATTTTTATGTGTTTGTTGGGTTTATCTTGTGGTGCAGCCCATGGTGAGGGTGTCTGGCCCCCTGCAGCCATGGAGATCCATGATGGAGCAGAGTGAGGACTCCAGTGAGGACTTCACACCAGAGAGCTGGATGTGCCCCAAGAAGGCTGTGTCCCTGAGGAGACCCTGCGTTGGATCAGGCTCCTGGCAGGACCTGTGACCCTCTGGGGAGGCCATGCTGGAGGACCAGAACCCTTGAGAAGGACCCACCCTGGGACAGTTTGTGAAAAACTGCAGCCTGTGGGAAGGACCCACATGGAAGTTTACCAACAATTGTCTCCTATCGGTGGCACCCCACGCTGGTACAGGAGATGAACTGATGATGAGATGAACATGAGATGAACTGACCGTAAGCCCCCATTCCCTGTCTCCGTGTGCCGCCCAAGGGGAGGAGGCAGAGAATTTGTGAGTGAAATTGAGCTTGGGAAGAAGGGAGGGGTGGGCAGAAGGTGTTTCAATATTTCAAGTAGAATGTGCAAAATATTTATTTGTTAATTATTATTATGAAAATTAGGATTTTTAGGCAAATGACATTTAACCTGAAAATCAGTGTCACTTTTATGTTCTACATTTTGCTTGTTTGACAATTCTTTTAATGAGTATGTTTCTGTCTTTTCATATTCTTAATATAATCTGCAAAGCTGTTCTTCAGTTATGGGTGATGTGCCCTATTACAAATTTCACCATGTCCCAACTAATTTTGATAATGTAATAAGAAGTTCCAGAATAAAAATCAATACGTACATGGGGCAGTACTGGCAGACATAATAGTATTTGTATTGATGGTTGGGACAGTAAGCAACAGCACATCCAATTTCCTTAGAATTCCACCAAACCACCTGTAGGTATAAGAACAAAAATCATAGGGGAATGAAAAATACACATTTGAAAATCATTTAAATACAATGTGCATTACAGAAACATTTGCATCCAAGATAAGTCATTTTATTTACCCTTTATAGTTGAATGTTCCACCTTTCTGGAAAAACTTTTTTTCTTTCCTTTTACCCCTAGGGCCAAAGAACATTAAGGATATAATGATAATAGTTTAGCATGTATAAATATGAAAGGTTTGAGTTAAATTTTCTCAGTGACATAAGTTTTCATTAAATTATAACTGTTGAAGAAGATGTAGGAATCATGATGTGAAATTTTGTATCCTGTGTTTCGTTCAGGTGAACAGAGGAGGTTGTCATAGGCCATTGTTCAGCTGGAAAATCTCTGAGTCAATGGAACTCTGTAGACTGTAACAAATCCATTTATAATTCCTTCCTGACACATTAATAATCCTATTTTTCCAGTGTCTGAGCAATTTTCAGATGTTAAACAATCAAATAAGTTTCTTCCCTTTGTTTCTCTCTGAAGTTTTGAAATACCAGTATCTTTACACTTTTTTTCTTTACTCTGTAAATACACTCAGCCTATTATTTTCATTTTAATTCTGTTACTTTGAAAGTTTTTGTCTTGTTTTGTCGGAATAACTGTCATATTTCCATTGCACTTATTCCCTTTAAGGATAATGAGAGGGTAAAAGTTGCTTAGCTAACATATAGATTTTTTTTTTTTTAATTCAGCCTGAAATATTAAAAAGTTGCATCTACCTGAGTGAAATGGCCAATCACGGCACCTTCTTTTTTTGCTCCAATTCCATATTCAAAATCTTTCTCCTCATCATACCAGGTCTGAACAACATTTTCCCATGAGAAAGGGCCGGTGGACATGAAGATATTTTCACCACATTGTACATCTGAAAAGAGAAAGTTACTGAAAAATGCATAAAAGATACATGTGTGAGTAAAAACCAGCAAAAAGTGGTATGATTTGCATAGAAATTCTCATCCCAGATGGGACAGCAGGGTGGTATGTTTTTCCAGTTTGATGACATCACCCTTTATCAATTCTGAAGTTGTCACTTGACCAGTTAGCAACATGGCCAACCTGTTTGACTGGTAGTTTGGTTGTTGACAGACCTTTTGCATGTCTATAGATACACCTGCAAACGTGCATCACAGATTCATGACTGTAATTGTGTTATTTGAAAATTAGCAGCCTAGTCATTATTAAATTAACAACTCAGTAAGCTTGGGAAAAACCCCAATCTTTCAAAGCTTAGTTCTGGTAAACAAAAAGGTGTCTACACCATCTTCACCTACTGTTTTTACTCAGGTCCAACCCTACTGTATACTCATTAGTTCTCATTTGGGATTCACCTTAGTAAGAACCAGAGGATTTGGTTTTTTTAGGAAAAAATTATGGGAACTGAAGGGCAGTCCACATCTTACATACACTATAGACAGGTCAGTCAACACCACACTGGGCATGGATCATTGCTATCATTAACATATTATAGCTGTGACTAACAAAAATGGAAGTGTTTAAATGAACCTCCAAGATAGTTATAGGTTACAAGTTGCCAGAAGATTTTAAAACTGTGAGTCCTGTCTTAGAAATTACGCTTAGTACCACCAGCTAGTTTTGGACCTTCACCCTTTGCCCCTTCCTTCCTCCAGCACATAAAAGCTGGTTTCTGCAGTAAACTGGGTCTAAATTATTTTCTTTCTGATACATATTTGGAGAGAATAAGCTTTCTCACTATGATTTTTTTTCACGTACTGAAGAAAATATGATATACATATGTAAAACTGATACAACTGGGATGACAATGGGATTGAACTTTTCTCACTTGACGGATTTATATCTAGAATTTTGCCTTTGTCCCGTACACCAACAAAATCACATTGAATATAAATTGGCATCTCAAAAACAAACAAACAAACAAACATCCAAACCTCAAACTATTCACATCAATAACGTGTATGACATTATGCAAATAGCACTCATGCTTCTCTTACTGGTTTTCCGCAAGTTAGGAGGACTGTGACTTAAAGTACACTGATTGGCCCATTTCTGGGCGTTCACTGCAGCTGGAATATTCCATACCTTAATGAAAGAAGAAAATATTAATCTTTCAGGCACACAGCAATTAATAACTCCTCATGAAGGAACAACATTTAGAAATTACACTTCAAATCAGAAAAAAATAATACAAAATCCTTTTCTTTCCCTTTTTTGGGGGGTAGGGGATGTAGGAATGAAGTTACTATGCACCCAGGAGAATAGCATGTGTGAAGACTGATGAAAAATGCATCAGAAAGAAATGAACAATGTTGTGGCTCCTCCTTTTCATTTTATTTTTCCTCCAAAAGAAAGATTCATTATTGCTCATATACCACAAATTTTCCAGAACTGTTTTTCTACCTGCCCAGCCTTATGTTTCTCTTGGTGTGGGCCATGCTCAGTCTTTAGGAAAGGTCTGGATGGTGAATTTGTGGCTAAATAAAATAATGTGACCTTACAGTCCTGTATCTCTCATAGGGTCCTTTATTAGTTAAAAATAGATTGCAGCATGCAACTTACCATCTTCAACATGTTGCTGGCAGTTGGCCTTACTCGTCTCCTGAGAGCATTATGTTTGTCAACAATCACCTTTTGCTGATCTGGTCTGCTTGTTGACAGAGCATGGAAACTTTCAGGTTCCTAAATTGAAATAACATGTTATATTTCTTTTTTATTTGAATGTAACTAAGTCCTGAATCCTGTCTAGGAAGTACTAAAATAGCAACATACTAATATCAGCCAAGGAGATTATCTTTGTGACAGAGGATGTGCTGTGATATGGTTTTTCACCAAAGTATCTATAGGGTTCTTCCATGTGGAACAGCTCTTCCAGTGATCCCACAGTGTGGAGCTTAGCAGTAACAACATTGGTTCCTGTGTTATATCTGCCAACCCTCTATGGGTGGCTGAGATATCCTGGAACACCTCATGTGCTTGTAGATTCTTAAATTTAGGCAAAAGAATCAGATTAAATTTACTATTATAATTTCCTTTGTGAGGTTTTAAAGAAACCGGATCTAAAAATCAGCTGAAGACATGAATGTGCTTATGATGTGTTTCCCTTCTTCAGTACTTTAAACATGTCTAACAATGTTTTTGGTTTTGTTTTTGGTTTTGTTTTTGTTAAAGGACCCTGTTGTTTAACCACAGGATTGTCACAGACCTCTTGTGGTATTTCATTTTTCCTATTGAAAAAAAAAAAAAAAAGTGCCAAATATTTTCTTCCACTTTTGCCATAACTGACAGCATTTCTCAAACTTTTCATGTGTTTCCTATTTAAAAAATATCCATGTACAGAACTCAGCCTCCCCTTTACAACCATTCTCACTAGTCTTCTAGACTGAAGCAAGGAGAGCAGAAAGGGAAAAATTAGGGGGAAAGCTAGTCAAGCCTTCAGTCACATTAGTGTTTCTGAAGCAGAAGGAGGATACTTGAAACTTCAGACTAAGTGTGGGTTGAAAGGAACCACTCATAGTGTGTTAGTTCATTAAGTTTTTGAGGGAATTAGTGATACATGAGAGAATAGGGCTGTAAAAATGTGGGGAATTAATAGGAAGAGAACTGCATCTTTGGGATATCGAGATTACTGGATATGTGTGTGGGATCTTCTGGAAAATATAGTTATTGCTGATCCAACTCATAAGTAACATTGAATCTATAGTTAAGTTTGCAAGTGTGGAACCAATGTACTGTTTTGGCATTAAAGAGACTTCAAGAATAAATGCTTTCCAGATTCTAGATGTCTAATCAGACTCCTCCTGTAAATGATCAGTGAGCATAGGAAAAGCCATATTCCATCAGACCATGAGAGTCTTGGAACCCACAAAGATTTTCTGAGTACGAAGTGTAGATCCTACCTCTCCAGCAGACAGAGGCAGCACAGCTGCGAGACACAGGAACACCACTGGCAGAATCATCTCTGAAAAGGGGAGAATGAGGATTTAATTTATATTTTAAAGAGCTTTGATTTCCCTGAATAAAAAAATCACCTTCTGTGTATCTCCTGGCTTTTCCTCAAGTAGCAAGGTAATGTGTTCTTTCCTCCTATTTTTAGATGTAAAAATATAAAATATGCCCTTTGCACCTCCAAACTTCTGTGAATCAACTGGTTTATAGGTCTCTTATTTCCTGCTGTAATCCTGGTTGAATACCTCCACCTGAACTCACAGAACAGGAGGACATTTGTGCATCCCTTCCTGTAGGAAGCCTTCTGCTATTTGCTACATCATGGAACAGCTGAGGTGGAATGCTGCGTTTAGCTTGTTTCTCTGTCTTTGTTACTCTGAAACTTTCTGTTCTATCACCTGTTTTGAATGGACTGCATTGGTTGAAAGGGCTGTTTGACACTCAGCCCATGTGCAGACCTCTATGCTTAGATGTACGAGTCTAGATTCAAACTCCTTACTTAATGACCAGCATGGTGAAAACTTGCACATGAACTGGGGCAGAACTGGCTGGACCAGAAATGGACCAGCACTGGTTTCCTGGGAAAGGCTTGTTTCAGAAACCATTTTTTGTTTTTATTTTTTAAAAGACAATTCTTGATTAAATTGCAGGTAGTGTGGAATAGCAACAGAAATTAGAGCCTTCTCTAACTGAAGAAGCAAACACCAGACTCCAAGACTCTACTTACTTAGGGAGCTCAAAACTCTGCACTGTCCCACTACAGTGATCCAGGAGGTAATAGGTCACTTCAAAGTTCAGGTGTCTGATTGCAATCAGTCATAAGAGTCACATTCAGGTTGTTTCTGCTTAGGTACCTTAGGCAGGCAAGCAGGTGACTAGAGCTGAATTTACTTATTTTGGCATGTTTCCCAGCCTCCCATTCCAAGGGAGTTTATGAGCATGTTGCCAAAGAGGTGTATTGTTAGCTTAAATTCTTATTTGTTTTTGAGGGGCTGCTGGCTTCAGTTTTAATTTATTCTTGAGGAAAGGCCAATAAGATTTGCTGTTCTTTCCATATTCAGCAAAGCCCCTTTACCTCGAGGCAACCAGTTTATGTAAAACAAAAGTGCTCCAGCCAATGGAGAACATATGGGTAAGAAAAACTATCCTTTTCCAAATGGTACAGCAAGGCCCATTTTCCTCACCAGCTTACTGACGTTGCACTGGAGGTGACGCACAGTCAGCACGGATGCTGTTCCACCTCTGCCAAAGAGCAAAGCCCTTTGAAATGTTCTGAGACTGCGGAAACCTGTAGCTCAGGGGCCAAAAAAATATGAACCAACTGGCCACATCCATAAAATTAAACTCTCACAGCCTACAAAATAGGGTGACTTATTGCAAGCACTTAGAGTTTAGGAAAGATCTAGTTGATTTGAGGGGAAAAACATTAGAAACTATTCTACTAATTAACAGTATAAGTAATTGATTTCTTGTTCTTGGTATTGCCATATTTCACTTATTTTTAATTTTGACATCACCTATGCCTCCTTGAAGTGCTTTAGGATCACAGAAGATTTTTCTCTCTAACTTTTCTATCACTTATTCCTCAGGGCCATTGCAAAACTTTGTGATGTATATGACCTAGGTGTTTATCAATAAAATATTATACTCCAAATAACATGAAAAATTACTATTTTTACTTTGTTTCTGACTAGAAAGTAAATAGAGGTGGTGGTTATTTTTAGCTGTGCTTAACTTATGGGCAAAAATATGTCTTTTGAGTGCAAGATGTGACGATGTGCAAATAGAAAACAACCTTTTCTTGCACCTAAATCATGTAAAAACAAATTATCTCTTGCAGTGGAAAAATAACTCTTCAATGAAATTGTGAAGCTTTCTGTTTTACAAACCAAGCTGAAGAAACTGACTTAAAGACATGGGCAAAGTATCAATTCACTGCAATATTTTCTATGAATTAACTTACAATTAAATATAATCTGTAATTTAATACATGATGTAAGTTTCAAAATGACATTTGAATACTTTTTAAGACCCAGTGGGTTTCCTGCTCCAAGATATTAACATACTTTTGGCAATCCCACTGATTTCAACCAAATGCTTATAGTTTATGAGATGTAAATTTAATTACTCTGCATTAATTTCTAGGCACTGGTCCTAAAATCAGTCTCTCTGTCCCCCTCCCCTGTTCCCCCTCAATCAAACACAAATCAGGACATGTGCCAAGTCTTAGTGACTTTCCTGCAACTCCATCTGTGTACAGGGATCTGCCACTGAAAGATGGTGCTTTAGCATCCCTAGTTTAGCAAACTTGTGCGAATATGTTTTTCCCATTTCCCTCTTCCAAAAACAACCAAAAAAAATCCTAAATTATTCATACATGTGAGCATCTATTACAAAAGAACATTCCCATTATTTATATTCTACTTGAAAAACACCTAAAATGGAATAACACTAGCTGTGATTTCACGTGTATAGCTTTGTTTCGCAAAGTCCTAATTAGCAGCCAACTTGCACAAGAGTGGCAAATTGCACAAGGTGGTAATTTCCCCACTCTGAAAATAAGTGGTGATGGCTACATATAGCAATAGAATACACTGAACTGAACATATATTCAGTTAAAAATGCTCTGTCTTTCTCTGTCTTTTTCTCTGTGTACATATAATCTGCCAAGACACTGCTTTCTTGCATACAGGCAGCTTTTCTTCTGGTTTTGATTGTTCATCAATTTTTTTTTACTTGTCTTACACTATTACCTATGTTATCCTTATTTTTCACTGAATAAAATCCTCTTTCTGTGACTGTCCTAAATTTTTCAAGAAGTCTTCTGACAATTGGTTGCATTTGAATACATGAAAAAAATTACAATACTTTAAGTAAAGAAATCAATGTAAATCCTACCTTTTGTTTCCAGGAAGGTTAGGAGTTTCTTCTGTTCTTCTTCAGGTGGCTGTGGAAGTGACCAGGGTTCTTCACTGGAGGGTGATTTATAGCTCTTCTGTTTCCTGATAGGACAAGGTGACTCAGTGTCACAGGTATTATAAAATTCAAATAGTGACCAGATGGAACAGTGCATTTCTCAAGTCCAGATTCTTCCAAGAAGAAGGCTGTTTGCTTGTGTTTTGTTTTTATTCTCTCTTACTTCTTGTACTGAAAGAGATGAAATACTCTGAAATGAGTTTTATATCTACTGCTTCTTATATGTAAAATTTGTAGTCAATGTGAATGCTGGGTAAAAGGCTCTCTGCTAATGATTGACACATCCAGTTGTAGTACGACTTGATCTTAATCTCCAGCAATGCAAATAAACTCAGCTGGCTACAGAGGTGTCTCCAGACCGACGTTGTTGAAACCAAGATGGAATTCTGCCCACTGATTTTTCCATGGGAGTAAAAATAGTCTTGGGCCAAGTTCCTCTTCATGCTGTGGCTTCTTTATGTCAGTCCTACAGTGTAAAAGTCAAAGAAGGAGACAAAGATATTTCTGCAATTGATACTTTTACCCAGTATTGAATAAAGATTAAAAGATTATTGTGTGCACTACTATTAAAGCACATAATGTTTCGACATATCCGGGTACATGTGGTAAGATGAGAATGGGTAGAAATACTGCCAGATCAGAAGGCTATTTGTGTTCATCTTGACTGTTTCTGTCCACATTCAGTCTGAAGTAATTGCTGACCAGAGCAGTTGTCATTGACTTCTTTTATACAAAATACTGTTACTTTTTTATTTTAATTCAGATCTTCCTTCCTCATAGTCACTCAACTCCTACCTTAGTCCCTTGTGCCTTCACAAAAATCTTTTGCTTTTCATTAGCTGGGAAACCAGTATATTGGCTTTACCAGAAAAAAAATGGTAGTGGTGTGATTTGTCGATTTGTAATTACATGGAAAGGAACACACTGTCAGCAAATTTGGGGTTGACACCAAATCGCGGGGAGCAGTCATTATGCTAGATTATAAGGCTGCAGTTCAGATGAATCTCAAAAAGCTGAATAAGTGACCTGACAAAAATGTTCTGCAAGTGATCAACTGGGAGAGACCAATTGCCTGGGGAGCAGCTCCAACAAACACTTAAGGATTGTAGGTGGACAACAAGGTGCATAGGAGCTAGTAGTCCTCCCATGAAACAGAGAGGTTAACCCCATCCTGCCTTGCATTAGCCACTATGTAGTGAGAGTGCTCAGAACAGTGATTATATCCACTGTTTCAGCACTTCCAACACCATGTCTGGACTGTTGTGTTCAGTTTTGCAGTCTCCAGTACAGGAAAGACATGAACAAACTGGAGTAAGCCTAGCAAAGGGCCACTATGTTGGCAAAAAAATAGGCCGAGGTGGACTCGTTTAAAACATGAGGTAAGGGCCACAAATTGCAGCCCTGATTGTATATAAAGAAAAATAATTTTGACAGTGAGGGTTGTGAAACATTGAAGCAGATTGACTGGGGAGGTAATAGATTTTGTGTACTTGGAGGTATTGAAAAATGCACAAGGCACTGAGCAACCTTATCTAATTTTCAAATTAGTGATGCTTTAAACATTGTGCTAGACCAGATGAGCTTCAGAGGTCCTATACAACCTAAATTGTTCTAAGGTTGTGTGATTTTTATATTGTTTACACCGGAAAGGCACCAAATAAGACTTACTTTACTTGTTGAGAAATGTGACAATTTAATTAATTACACCGGGAACGTCTAATTGTTATATGAGAAAGCAAGTGTTACTAGCATAATCATTATAACCATTACTAATTGAAAAGGTTGCATTCAGGTCATCAGTGAACCACGGATCTCAAGGTAAAACTAGATCCTATTATGCTCATGTCATTCATCTCTCTGTCTAATATACACCAAGACCTCTTTAGTCAGCTCCCATTCAAGCCTAAGAGCTGTCTATAAACATGAGTAAATGATTGAAAACATCCTATCCATTAATAACATTTCTGTGAATAGACTTTTGTCATGACACTTCAAAAATTATTCCTATAGTTCACTATATAGAATCACAGAATCATAGAACAGCTCAGGTCAGAAGGGACTTTGAAAGATCATCTGGTCCAACCTTCCATGTGAAAGGAAACCTAGATGTGATTATCTAGCACCCTGTCCAATTGTATTCTGAAATCCTCTAGTGATGGTATCTACCATATCCTTGGGGATGTTGTTGAAGTGGATGTTGGTTCTTACTGCGAAAAACTTATTCCTTAAGTTGAGATGAAACCTGTCCCAGGGCAGCTTGCCCCCTCTCTTCTGCACATGGTTCCTTGTGAAGAGACAGCCTCCATCCTCTGTGGCCACCCTTTGAGTCCTGGTTTGCTGTGATGAGATCTCCTCTGAGCCTTCTCTTCCCCAGGATCAAAGGGTCTAACTCATTCAGTCCTTCTCCATAGGGCAGGTTCTACAACCCACTTGCGGCCCTCCTTTGGACCATCTCCAGTGTGTCCATGTCTGTCTGGAATTCTGGAGACCAGAACTGGACACATTACTCAAAGTATGGCCTAACAAACACTGAATAGAGTGGTAGCCCCTAACAATGCAGGCAAGGATCTGATTTGCCTTTATTACTTCAAGATTGCACTGCTGACTCATGTCCAGCTTGTTGTCCACCAGGATAACAGGTTCCTTTCAGCAAAGCTGCTCCCCACCCATGCAAAATCTAGTCTGTACTGGTTATATCATCCCAGGTGGAGGATTTTACACTTTGTCAACCTTCATACCATTCATAACCTACTCTTGCACCCTTTCCAGGTCTCTTTGTAAGATGACTCTTCTTTCTGACATGTCCACCTCACCACCCAGTTTGTTGGTGTCATCATCAAACTTGGTGAGGGTGCTTTCAATCCTATCCATATAATTTATGAAGATGTTGAATAGTGTGGGGCACCATCTCAATCCCTGGGAACTCCACAGGTTGCCAGCCTGAGTAAAACCCATTGACCTCCAACCTCTGAGTGAGGCTACATAGTCAATTTCCTATACATCTTGCAACCTACCCATACAATTTCTATATTGCTAGCTTGTCTAGGAAAAGGCTGTGGGAAACAGTATCAAATGTTTTGCTGAAGTCCAGGTAAACACCACTCACTGCTCTCCCTCTGTTGACAGAAGATGTTATTTTGTTGTAGAAGGTGATCAGGTTAGTCTGACATGATTTGCCTCAGGGAAATCCATGCTGGCTTTCCCCAGTCACCTTCATTTGGTAACAGCTTCTAGGAGGACGTGTGTCGTTGCTTCCCCAGGAACCAAAGAAAGAACGATGGATCCGTAATTTCTCAGATCCTCTTTTGGGCCACTCCCAGGGCCACTATGAACTCTGTTTTACAAAAAATGCAAGCTTTCCTGCTCTTCTTCCCTTCTTATCTTTTTGAAACTGTTTGTAGCCATCTGTGTCATGGATTACTCTTCCAGCCATGTGAATTTCCCACCAAGTTTCTGTGATTGTTACGACATCATAACTCTCGGACTGGGCATGGAGCTCCAGTTCCTCCTGTTTGTTTGCTTTAACTTGTATACAAAGGACTTCTACTACAGCTTTTCTAGTGGAAAGAAAGTTTTATATTGACTGTCACAAGCATGTATTGCATAAAAATAGGCTTAGAAATTGCCTCTCTGGCTTTTGAGTTCAATCTCTTATTAGATACCAATGATACTGTACATTTATTTTCATAAAGTGCTTATAGTTTGAATTTCCATACCTTCCATTTCTAGACTTTGGATTTCATTTATCTTTGATTACATTTTGCACTCTCACAGGATTCTCTTCTTGATGGAGACCTTAGTTCTGTTGCTTCCAGGGTCACAGAATAATTGAGGTTGGAATGGAACATCTGCAGATCACCTAGTTCGAACTTTCTGCTCAGATCAGGGTCACTTAGAGCAAGCTGCTCAGGGTTGTGTCCAGCTGGGTTTTGAATGTCTCTAAAGATGAAAACTCTACAATCTTTCTGAGTAAGCTGTTCAAATGTTTGATCACACTTGCAATAAAACAAGTTTTTTCTGATGTTTTTTTATGGAATTTCCTGTACTTCAGTTTGTGCCAACAAACTCCCATCCTTTCCCCGGATATCACTGAGAAGTGTCTGTTTCCATCTTCTTTACACACTCCCATCAGGTGTTTGTACACAGTGATAAGATCCACATTGAGCCTTCTCCAAACTGAACAGACCCAGCTCCCTCAGCCTTTCTTCATACGAGAGATGCTGCAATCCCTTAGTCGTTTTAGTGGCTCTTCTCAGGACGTGCTCCAGTATGTTCATTTCTCTCTTGTTCTGGGGAGTCCAGAACTGGATGCAGCACTCTAGATATTGCTGAGTAAAGCGGAAGGATCATCTCCTTTAA
Source organism: Columba livia (assembly GCF_036013475.1). NCBI lineage: Eukaryota > Metazoa > Chordata > Aves > Columbiformes > Columbidae > Columba > Columba livia. Next base: position 5,623,184 of record NC_088604.1, on the reverse strand, counting down.
CCTGTTGGCAACACTATCTTCGATGCTTAAAAAATATTTCACTGCAGTAAGGTAGCTCTAGTCTGTGGATATTGTGTTACAAATAAGTCAACCCCCCCCCTCCTTTTTTTTTTTCCCCCTTATTATCTTCACTTATTATCCCTGTTTATCCATACCCTTCTTTTGTCTTGTCTGGCAGCTAGATACATATCTTCTACAAGGAAAAGCATGCATTTGTTCTCATTTTGTACAGTATCTTCTAAATGTTTTTTATAGCCCAGAACAGGGTCTGAGAGGCTGTCATAACAAGAACAAAAAGCACTAATAAACTATATAAAGAACCATACTTCAGATTTCTCTTACCTGTCTGAAGGTTTACATAGCATATTAGGAAAAACTTCTTCATTGAAAGGTTTGTCAGGCATCAGAACAGGCTGCCCAAGGAAACTGTTGAGTAACCATTCCTGGAGATGTTTAAAAGATGTGTAGATGTGGAACTTAAGGACACTGTTTGGTGGAGGACTTGGCAATGTTAGATTAATGGTTGGACACTGTGATCTTAAAGGTCTTTTCCAACCTAAAGAATTCTATGTTTCTGTGAGGACAGATCAGGATTCAACTCAGCTAAGTTTATCAATCTAAAAATTCATTTTTAGTCTTTAAAGTGGCAGTTAACTCCCAGGTTCATTCTACCTAGAGACTAACCTTGGGTGGCATTCCTATTCACTGTAAATCAGACACCTGGATAAGAGATGCTGAAACATCTGGGAGAAAAATTTCGCCTTCCCATCCATACAATCACTTCTATTCAGCAGTCCTGCATTATTAATAGGTGGATCTGTTTCATTTTCTGCCCCACATAAACTGAAAGCACAAATTCTCATCTGGAGTTTCATGTATGTTACACAAACAGAACAGTCAATTAATGCTTTGCTTCTAAAGACCAAAGAGGCTTTCTGGCAGCTTTCCTACTGGTGTTTTACACATAATAGGCCACATTATTTTCTTATGCTCCATATGACAAAAATATTCTCAATTATTCGAGCATATAATTTTTTCATTACCCTGAACAAAAGTGTGCTCTCTTCTATGCATCATCTGCATTTATTTCAAGGAGTTAATTCCTTTGTGAACAGTGTAAACTCAGATCACTAGCTTGATAAATATTTTGAGTCCATTATTGAGATTCCAAACTATATTAATAATCCTGAAGGAAACTTGATGCCTCAGCTTTTATTTCTACCTCATTTTTGTGTTTCCCAAGGTCCCAGTTTTACCTGTAAACTGATGGAAATTTTGTGCCGTTAAGCACAACCTTTGGAAGACAGCAGATTGAAGACTCCACTAAGTATCTCTGGGAATAGACTGGCTGCAAAGTTAGTCACTGAGGCACAGTGTTTCCATCCTAAAGATAATACCAGTCCCTAGAAGAGTTAACATCTCTTTATCTTCTCTCCATCATCCTTAACTTCTGCATGTAGAGCACAAACCCAAGGTTCTTGTGTAGCTCTTCCCAGAATACTGAAGAAAGCAACTTAAAGTAAGCACAACTTAGAAGAAAGTTAAACAACTCCTTTATTTAGTAACTTCAGCCTACTTTGAGAAGTATTTTCTTTTCCTTCTACAGGTTGAAAACACATCTTGCTTTCAAGTACCTGTACATGATTCCAAATGGCTTCTGAAATATTAAGTAAAGAACTGCTGTGCCAAAAGTAAGTCAAGTCTGACTGCAATATAAGAAAGAAACACAGACGATGCTACTGTGTTGTATATTTTGCTTCTTTTTAAGAAATAAGTATTTACAGTCTACACAACATGACAGCTGTGACTGTCTCCTGCATTAGTAGCCTATCTAGTCACATCCCCTTTGAATTCACTTAAAAACAAGGTTTACTAGCAAAGATTATGAACATTTCTGAAGAAAAGAATATTTAAAAGACCATTAAGACCACATTATCCAAGTCAGTTATGTACTTGAAATTGAATTAATTTAGTTAAACACAGGCCTCTACATTTGAGCAAGGATCCTTTCATTGACTTTGGAAATTAATATGCATCTTTGGGACATGTTTAATTTCATCCTGAAGTTAACATCTAAACCAAATTATACTGTGTCCTAGAAGTACCTATTTATCTTCTGATTATTGGACGGCCATATTATTTTTTTTTTTTAAATTTTTCTGTTTAAAAAAATATTTTTATTTAACTAATTAATGAAATAGATGCTAAAAGTCAGTCTCATTGTTAGGATAATCAAGTGTAGTAGAAGCTGAGGGAAATAGGTGAAGGAAAAAAATAGCATATTTAAAGTTGTTGCACACCTCTGGAGAGTTAGTCTTTCCTGTTCTTCTCTTTACAGGGAATTTCTGTAGCTTCTCTCTGGTTTGTGTGTGATTTTCTATGGTTTCTTATGCTGGGGAAGACAGACGAAGAAAAGGTAGAATCTAGTCAGAGTCAGGGCAAGTGGAAGAGAATGACAAATGAGAAAATGTGGATGAGAAAGATAATTGTTTGTCATTAAAGCTGAATTTTCTGAAGGTTTAGAGGGAATTTTCAGTGTTCATCAGAAAGAAAAAAAGGAGTTTGAAGAGAAGTTGGAAAGTTCAATATTTTCAGGATGTAACTATGATTGTTATCTCCCTGGCAAGAAGCCCTGGGGATTCTAAAAATTTCAGTAGTAAAGATATCTCCGGACATATTTGATAAGCATGAATGAATGTGTCCACCCAAGTTAACTCAGAAATGGGAAGTAATATTACTTGCATGATATGATAGGAGGAAACAAAAGGAAAACAGTTGCCTGTCAAATGCAGGAAGTTTGTGGCTCAGTCATAAATGAAACTTCATTTCTGTATACAAAGCCAGCCCTTCCTTCCTCCTTCTCTTACAAAAAATGTCATTAAGAGAGATCTGCATGATGCGGTTCTTACTCATATGCTGTACACCCACCAGAAGGTTCTGAGAGTTGTCTGTGGATACGTCCTCAGTAGCAAGTGTAGACAAGGTGAGCAAGATTGGATTATTTGCAAGAAGGAACAAATATCTCCACTCATGGAGACACAAGCACTGCCTGAAGATGAGGGTTATTTGCCTTGAATTGCACACCATACTGGATGGATGTTAACTGTATTGCTCTGTGCCTTAACTGGTTGATACTTGCAGTTCTGTACTACATATGTGATGACTTGCAGGGTTGGATCTCCACATGCTTGGGGAAGTTTGAAGTGCAGACATACAAGAGGCGATTTTGTTGCTGAAACCTGAATGTCCATTTCCAATTTTGTTGTAGTATATTTGAGACATGTTAATGATACTGACAGGTATTACACAGCACTTATGGGAGATATTCTTCCTTGATTGCCTGATGGAGGTTAGGTAGGACATCCTGCAGTGCTGAAAATAACCTTAAATTTATATATATAGGCAGATGAAGCACATTCCTACTGTTTCAGGCATCATTGGGTTGTCTTGCTTTCCTCAGCTATGCTTCCACACTCTGGGGATATTCCAGAAATTGCCTGTTGTATCTGCATGGCTTCTAAAATGACTCTAAAGATTAATTCCAAATTTTAGGCAGCTGAATATAGTCCACTGTCTGCATCAATTGCTTTCCTTTTAGATGTTGAATTCAGCTACCTCAGCTTCAGTGTCTGGCACTGTCTTGAGAAGTTGTAAGATATTTTATCTTAACATTAGCTACTGGTTCAGAAAATTTGAGCCTCTCATTGATTTTTTTGTAATATCTGACAGCCCTGGGTGGCTGTCCTAGATTTGCCAGGGCATCTTACACACCCTCTACAGGTGCCTATATCTCTCCACTGACTGAGAATGAGCTTATGGAATGATTCAAGTTCTCACACCTAATTGTAGGTGTCTATCCTTGATCTGGATGTCCTGACTTTTGTTGTAATCACTGACAGTAAGACTCAGTTGTCCACAGGCATCCGGAGACATCAGTAATACCTTGGAATATTAGAGATATTCATGTGGGTCACGTTGCTTGTTTAGATTTACAGATTACAGTAAAAAACTCTTGGATCTCAAATAAATCTCTCAGAGTCACAAAAAATCAATGAGTTTCTTGTGTTGATTGTGTACTCCAGCCCAGACATTGTATTTTGTGAGATCTTGCACCAACTAGGCTTCTCAAGGCCTCATATCAGACCAGATCCAGCTGAGATGCATCCTTGGATTTCCCTGCATGCTTCGTTTTGTTTACAGGCAGGATTCAGTTGGTGCTGTAAGACAATGCATCACCTTTCGGTTATGATACAAGACACAAAGAGGATATTTCATTCAGGGCCATAGCACGTTGGATAAACGCTGTGACCTTACTGCAATGTACCTTAGACTGACGTGCTAAGGTTACAGCATCCTAACAGCATGTCCGTAATCCTGTCAGTCTTACGAAAATGCATTGCCAGGTGCCAAGTATGTATTCAAATGCAGGTGGATTGCGATGAGGTGATTTATAGTTCACAGTCTGTGAGTCAACATGGGCCATACATCCACTCACAGATTTCTCACTGAATCTTTTTCCCTTATATATCTTGACATTGACATTCATGGAAACAGCTTCCAAAGTGGAGATCTCCTCCAGTAAACGCTGTCACAAATGAGTTTTGGGTATAGAATGAAGATGTTACTAACCCTGCAGTTAGAGTTTAAGAAACATCATTTTGAGTTTAAATCTTATGTGTCTGATTTTAACTAAACCATTAAACACGTCTTCTTTGTTTGTAAGATCTTACATAGGAGCACTCTCTTCCTTGGAGTATTTTTTGTGTAGTTTGGTTTTGTTTTCCTGCTCGGACCTGAACAATAGCCAGCAATGGCTGTTTCTGTGTGTGTGTGTGTGTATGTAAGCCCAATGCCATATTTGAAGTCTTTCACCTCGTGCTTGTCTGACAGCTGACCAAGTACCGCAAGTGTCTGTCACAGACAGATTTTTCGCTGCAGTTCACAGCTAACATAACAGAGGGAGAGGGGAGGGGAAAGACGGTTCACACGATGTACGAAGAAACGTGTCGGGAAGATGCAGGGATCTCTGCGCAGACAGAGTGCCTTTGTCTCTCGGGCAGAATGCCTCCCTGGCTCAGAGCCCGCAGCAGAGCAAATAACAGAGCAGATTCATTATGCCCTAATGCTGCTACATGACAGTACATCTGGGAATTAAATTATAGACAAAGGTGGACTCTCTATTTTTCTTTTTTTTGTAATCTCAAGAAGTTGCCATTGTTTCACCATTCAATAGCTTCTTTGTGTTCACTAGATCTGCACATGAAGCCCAAAATTACCTTACTTGAACCAAGTTGCGGTTGCGATGCAAACGTTTCTTCATATTAGTTTTCACTCCATTTCTAAAAGAACAAGGGCCTATTATTGATCAGAGTTATACAAAACAGATGGTATTTTTCTTTTTTATATCAGAGAATAACATAACCATATTTAGGTATGAATGTTGAGATTATTTTTTAGCAATTTTTCATATGTTAAAGTCTGATGTCTGGTCTAAGCTAATCATATAGTTGTCCTACAGTGATTAGACTGGAAAAGACATCAATGGAGCATGATTTATTCTACTTGAACAACTTAAGAGAAGATGTATTGCATTCTGGAAATGCTTGCACTGCTCCATTGATTAAACAGATATTTGACACAGATTTCTGTCTTACAGGTCACTAAAACAAAGGATCAAAATTTATTCTGAATGGCCAAAAAAATTTGACTTTTTAATTAATACATTGATTTTTCTTCTACTTAGATTTTTTGTTTGTTTGTTTTTGTGTGGCTTTGTTGTTGTTTGTTCATTTGGTTTTGTTTTGCTTTTGCAAGTCAGGTATAGTTGATTTGGGGGTTTTTTTGTTTGTGTTTTTTGTTTTGTTTTAATTTTCTGAGTAACTAATTAAAACTTTAAACAAGGTTGTATAAGAATCTGGAAACAAAGAAACCTCCACCTGACCCCATATTAAATATTCACACCAGCTATTTTTATAGTTATTTACAGGTGGTATTTTACACTTTCACCCTTTGGCTAATCACTGCCTTCACCCACCTCCATGAACTGCCATGAGGGACAAATATATTACTTTCTTCTGAGGTTCTTATAATTTTCTCCTGTGCTTTGGTAGTTGCACAGTCTTGTCTCATTTAGCTGTGATGTCAACGCTTCATCTTTAGAAGCAGTGGCTCTGCTCAGAAATAGTTTATTGTTTCAGTAAGATAAATCTCCATGAGCTTTGATATGTCAAGAGGAACTCATTTGGCATCATACCTCTTCCAGATGAGTAATTTCTTAAATATCCAGCCAAAACTCAGGAACTGCCACTGATTCTGTATTGATTCCCCCAGCACTTGGGATTCTTGCAGGTATACAGATTTCTCATAAAGGGTCCTGTTGGCACCCCAAATGGAGCCTGGAAAGAAGAGTCTGGAGAAAAAAACAATAATATAGTTGGTAGACTTGTGAGCTACATATTAGCTCCATTTGCAGAATTTTTCTCTTCTCAAACAGCTAGTTTGGGTTTAGAAGCATAGGGTTTATCCTATTGTGTAAAATGAACAGTCATTTTCTGATTTTAAATGTGCACAGTAAGCCCAGAAGAAAGGCACAGCATGTAAAAACAGTAAACACATAAATACAAGCCTAAGTGCTGCCAAATTAATTATGCTGTCACACGTTTAGTGTGCAAGAAAGACAAGGTAAACAAATTTTTAAATTGAAGTACTGGAGTTAAGGCCTTATCTGTCTATGCTCTGAGGCTTTATCTACTTCATATGTATATATTTTTATATACATTTATAAATATATGTATATATTTGTATATAGACATAGACTCTATTCTTGACCCTTTCTCTGTATATACATGCATAAATATAGACATATAAGTGTAGCAAATAAATCCATGTCAGGGACTGTTCTCTAGCTCTGGGACAAGTTGGTGACTCTCTCAGTCTTCACACTGAATGACTGCATGAAAATCACCTATTGGGGATGGTCTCTGACCCATGCTGATTCTTGACCCGTGCTTAGATGTTATTTGGGAAAGGGTTAGATACATAGGTATTCTTCTATCTGTTATGGTGCTGAGTGAATCAATAGTCTTCAGAGCTATTATTAGTAATTTTGGTGATGTTCACTCAATCTCTGGAGCTGTAATAGGAGTCTAGGTACCTAACTAGAAAATAGACACCTCTGTCTACATGCTCAAAGGCAGGTAAGCTGAATTCCGCCTTATTGCTCTCAAGACAACTTTGAAAGTGAAAACTCATGGTGATGTTGATTTGCTCAGGCAGACATGTAAAGAGCTTTCTAAATGACTCTTTTTCTTCTATGTCTTATTTTTGAAAAAATAGAAGCTTTAATGTACCATTTTAATGTTCTCTAACAAGAGAACAATATTACAGAACAATAGAGAAACTCCCAAAACAAAAGAAGCAGATTCTTCCAAAGCCCAAAACTAAGGCAGCACATTTAAAATCACTACCTTTTCACTCTTTCTGGTACTCATCCTGTACCAGTGAAGTCTGTTGTTCATTTTAGTACACACAGAATAACAGCCATGTGTTACTCTACTATACGTGAATGTGGGGCCATATGCTGACTACACACTACAGGTATCTAACCTGGATACTGTAAACTTAATTATTAATAATATAAACAGTATTTAGACCACTTAATGATTTCTCTCTATCTGTTGGATTTTCTCAATAGGGGTGTTGTTTGCTTGGTGTACACATTACAAGCAAGATATTTGCAAATTGCAGCAAGTCCAGCAGAAGACCATGAAGATGACTGGGGGATAGAGTTAATGACATAAGTGGAGATATGGAGTTGCATTTGTTCAACGCGGAGAAGGCCAGCAAGGAATATCTAATTTATATTTCAGCAGGGGCTGCAGAGATTATAGATTCAGATTCTTCTCAGAAATGCACAACAAAAATACAGAATGGAACAAGGATGGGTTGGAAACCAAAGTAGGATGAAGAGGTGAGACCAAGAGAAAATCCCATTTCATGGTTCTTCTATTGTGAGAAACTTGTGAGAAAGGAAAATGAGAACTTAATCAACATTAATTAATTAATTACTTAATTAATTAATGCTGGAGAAGACAGAAGTTTCCAACACTGATAAGAAGGGAAATGTTCAATAATGGCAGAAATATAATGGCCACGTGTCCTGAGGAAACCAGACCACCACGACAATCATAGAGATCCCAGGGATTAATATGGATGATTTGGGTCCTTCCGCCTTTTCTCCTTCCTTCCTCTTTCCCGTGACTATCTTGAGGTCTTGAGAAGGGGTGGATTCTCTTGCAGTCTACCAGCCTAGAGATGCACATGGAGGATGACAGTTACTACTTTTTCTGCCTTCTATTTTGAAACCATATCTGCTTGAATAGCTGCTGTATTTCTCCTCAATACTCCCTCCTCACTGTTTTTCCGACTTGCTTGCTGCCGGTATGAAATAGCTTTAGTTATACAGGATAACCTATTTAGCAATGCCCGCTAGTGGCACACATATGGTCCATGATGGAAATCTCAGGTTTACGCTCTTGAAAATTTCCATACTCTGCTAACTCTTCCAAGCTGTCCCCACCTCTCTTCTATGTAAATGTATGTCCTAAATCTTGTCATTTCCAGATCAATGGAGCAAATCACTTACTGAAAATCCTATTCTGCCAGTTGTTAAAGTGTTGCTACTGACTTAAAACAGAGGTTAATTTTCTGAGGACTACTCAAAGCTTAATGTTAAATATTCCTTGCTGAGTCAGTTGACATTGACTACGACTGTAGGCAATTAATATGAATTTCCCAAATGACAGCCATATTCTCTCGGTAATTTCCCTTTTATTTTTGTCTCAGAAACAATTTCACATGGGCAGACTATGACAGGTTGCTATTGTGAATCTGCTGCAATGCTTCCAGGTATTCATAATATTGTTTGTATTGCTAAGTGCTACGAGGAAAAAATACCAAACTTAAGAGATTATGCTCTGCTGAAGCTGATTAAACAGTTCCTTCAGTTTACAGACTTATGACAAATGAAAACCTCTTACACACAAAGCCAAGTTATCCAGGTTGTCTGTTAATGAAACAGATGTCAATTTGCTTAAACGTCAGGCTTCCTTTTTTCTGTACGTCAAATCCTTAAATTTCTGCTGGAGCGAAAGTTAGGGGTGTTTTCCTACATAAGATTTGCCTATATGGTAAGAAAAAGCTTTAAGTTGGGTCTTCCAGAATTAAATAATGGGTCTTATATAAAAGAAAATGTTGGAGAAATTGGATCTCATTCCTTTGTTCTGGTTTTCATTTTATTCATAATTATTCCAAAGGAGTGCTAGAGTTAGGTTAGGTTAGGTTAGGTTAGGTTAGGTTAGGTTAGGTTAGGTTAGGTTAGGTTTGGACTCGATGATCCTGAGAGTCTCTTCCATCTGAAATGATTCTATGATTCTATGAAACAGTGTCATATTCACAGACACTGGTGCACCAACTCAGTGCTCTCACCAGGTCAGCTGAGTGAACGGCTGCAGTCCTCTTCTGCAGCTGCACTTTGAGACCAGTGAGAATAGCCTCACAATGATAATACTAAGGATATAAGAATAAGTTGCTCCTTTGACATGGATGTCACCTACAGAAGTAGGATAGCATGATTTATTTGCATGTATTTCTTATGATGGCTGGGTGTTTCATCTGGTTAGCCCCATGCTTCCTTTACAGGTAACAGAGAAAAATAGGGGCTTGAGGGGAGGGAACTCATTTCAAGGTGTAGCTAAACAGGTGAGATGTTCATATTCTTCTTCAATGGCTTTAGCCACAGGTAAGAGTATCTCAGGTGAAGAAGCCAACAGTGTGCACATAGGGGCTTACCCCATACGTAGGCATCCAGAGCAACTTCAGATGCTCCAGGGCATCCAAGAAACTCATCACATGGGTCTGACATGGAAGGGAGATATACAGAAGATCCACAGCCTTCTGAAGCGAGGCAGAAGCTGGATGCTAGATAGGACATCTCTGAGAGTTTAGAATGACATTAAATGACATAAAATTACATGTATATTTTTAATTCCATCCTAATTTTCAAATGCTAAGCACAGTAACTTGGTCATCTTGCTCAGATGTACACACTATATTGAGATACTTGAATCTAAAATAAACAGTGATGAATACTACCCTTAAAGTTAGATGGCCTCAGTCTCACCCTTTCAAGTGTATCCAAATTCAAGAGATTAAGATCATGGTAATATGTACTGAAAATAACTATTAGCAAAGGTTGCAAGACTCAATGTTCTTCTTTACTCTGAAACTGAGGTAGGAATGTTTGTTCTTCTATGTGTGTAACATAGATATTATGTTCTTTTGACTTATTTGATCCACAATAAAGTAGTCATGGATAATATACACACTGATTTACTCATATTTGTTCTGAATTTAAAAGACTATAACAGTTAATCCCATTTTGGTTGACATGGCAGGTAGTCCGTTATGTACTGGGTATGAAGACATTCAGTAATAAAAACATGTATTGTTTAAAACAAACAGGCAAGTCAGATCCCCTTAACTGAACTTGGAACTGATTAACCAAACTCAGCATTACCAAATCCACATCAAATCTTCACACGAGTTAGTCAGCTGTTCACTTACTACTCAGTCCATTGTTACAAACATGAGGGGATTCTTTCATTGTAAGGTGTGTAAGTAGAGCTCACTGGATTTCCTCTGAAATTTTCAAATGACACAGAATGAAACAAAATATTTTTTATTATATCTATCAAAAAGAAGAGAAGAAACTGCTCCCTAGTGTTGCATTTGCTAACCAAAGGGAGAAACAAGTATCTAGTATATATCTAATTTTCTGGCTACTGAATTCCAAATTAAAATTCTAGGACTGGCAGGGAAATGCTGGTCTTTCTCATTCCCATAGACTTATCTGTTGTAGGGAGAACTTAACAGTAGCATAATTCAATGGATTCTGAAACTCTGTGCATGTACTAATAGCACAACTGAGCAATTCCTAGTTGTTGCAAAGTAGTACAAGCCTGGCAAAATTTTGGGAGATATTGCTGCCATTGTAACTACTAGCAACAGCAAAAGGTTAGTTCTTCTAATGTAGCAAAATTTTTATAGTTCAAGTAATACCTGGGATTGATTTCCTGCCATTGTCATGGATCTTGGTGGTCCATTAAACATGACAGTTTGGGTTTCAAGTTACTCCTGGACTGAGGATGATCACGAGATGTGCACACTTGTATAATAGGGACTTTTTAACCATAGAAAAAATGTAGATAATACACAGTATGAGAGTTTGCTTGCTTTTGTCAAGGAAAAGTTATTAAACCATTCAGGAATCTCCAGAATTAAAGACACTGGCATACAAATGAGACAGAGCTAGTGCTTCAAAATAGAATTTTGGACAACACTCAGATGTCCTTATCAACATTAAGCTCATCATGCTTACATACCTGTGTGTACTTTAAACACTTTGATATGACTTTCTTTATACCAAAGTTTCTTTGGTCTGTTATGACAGACTAAAGGGAACTTCAAATGTGAGCAAGTTATTGCTGTTATTGCATCTCACCTGCTTACATTGCCAAAATCACACTTACATACACAAAGACTTTGCATATGTAGAGAATCCGACTCTGTACTTGAAGCTGATTCAGCTGTAAATTGTTTAGTGTGAAACAGTCAAATCTGACCCTCTTCTCAATTATCAGTGCTTTTTCTGATTCGTGCTTTGCCTGAATGTCCCACTTCTATCTTAGCCGAGGAGAGTAAAAATTCTTGCTGGCAGCTGATATAGACAATTGGCCTTCATAACTGGTCAGTGCCATCAGATTCAGATTTTCACTTTCCTAGTGTAGACATTACCAGCCTGGTTAGCTATCTGCCGCTTCTCCATTCCAGTGCATCAGATGATTCAAAAATCTTGTGCTTTTGGAAATAATGTTGTTATAGTTCTGCTCCTCTTTTCCTTATATACAAAAGAATGCCAAGAAGGTTAGACCAATTAGAGAGTACTTGGATAAAACAAACAAACAAATAGTCTTTTGCATTGTCATCCATAATTAGAACTGTAAGATAAAGTGTACTTTTTTGTCTAAGGTTTAGCATTCTTTGCAGCTTCATCATTTCGCAGATTAAGAAAATACAGGATAAGGAACACAATTAATTCAAAGCATAAAACAAACTACTGAGGGGGCTTTGCCTGCTTTGGTGACTTTACATAAAGTTGAATATATAAGCTGGTATTTCCAATACCAATTGCTGAGAACTATGTGTTTACACTCTCAGGACCTGTTGCATTTCTCAGCCCAGTGTGCACAGGCATTTCAACTGCCTGCAAAACAAGTATTTAAGATTGCTTACATCTCTCATGGACACTGTGTATTTCTCTGACTATAAAAACTGGCCACGTAATCAGGTTTCTCCCTAAGGAATTAGATCCCCAAATATAGAGATCTAATCTTCTAAAGGAAACTTGTTCTCATTTACTTAGTGTACCAAATGTCTCATGAGATACAATGATAAACTTTTACCTTTAGCTAAGTGAATTTTTAGTTAATAAATACTAAGCTAAAGCCATGTTCTTCAGTTACTTGTCAAACTGGTAACTGATTTCAATTCAGAACTGTGTACTGAATAAAGAAAACTTACATCCTAGCACAAATTTCCAACATTACTGGCTAATTAAGGCTTTGTCTACACTGGCAGCTGGGGACTTAAGGCAATCTCATGCCCATATGCACTAACCATTTACATTGTAAATCTTTTGGCTGGGTCTTAAGTGACAGTCTTGCCTGATGCTGCAAAAAATGTTGGCACAAGGCTGATCTGACCCCTTCATGTCATGTGCTTTGGAACTATCTGGGCACACAATCTGTAAGCACTATAAATCGATCTGCTGCAATCCCACAAGTCACTGTTTTTGACTTCTTGCAGTTCCTGCAAATCCTTTCTTTTCTTTTTGCCGCCCATAAGTACCAAAACCTCAGAAAACGACAGACAATGCACAATTGATTGCTATTGATAAAAGAGTTCAATTTCATTCAGCATAAGGGAAACTGTGATTCACCTTAACCCTTATTCAGGTAATATGGGAATGGGGACCCAGTTAAGTTCACTGTGGACAACTCAAAGATGCTCATAAATCTCAGATTAGATTTCCTATGTACAACATCACGTGGGCAATACTTCAAGGTAGCTCATGGCACAGCCATAACAGTTAGTGGGATAAAATAAAGCTTACCTCACAAACTTTTATATGCACAGATTTTTCCAATTCTTATATTTTTGCAAAGCTCTTGCTTTCATTACATGAGCACCTAAGAACAAATTGACCCTTTGACTTATATACATGTGCAATATAAACTGAAGAAAAATATTTTCAAGACTATTAGTCTTGAAAACACAAGGAATGTTAGAATATCTCAGACCACTCAGAAAGCAGCTTGTTTTTCTTTAGTCCAAAACCGGGTATTTTTTTGCCACTCAACATTTTGTTCAGTGGCTAGCAATAGTTTTGGCATTTATTCTCTACAGTTCCTCCCAGGGAAGTGGGGAATTCCCCAACACTGGATATTTTTAAGTTTCATCTGGACCATCTTGTTTAGACTGTGTTTTTGCCAAGAGAGGTTGGACCAGATGATCCCTATGGTCCCTTCTAACTTGGTATTCTATGAGTCTCCTTTTTCCCTCCAGATTTTCTGCATTTCTCGTCATCATCATCAGTACTACTTGTTCTTCCGATTAAAAGGATGAGTGCCCATTTATAATATCTGCCTTTGTGTTGTCTTTCAGCATAATGTATACAATTTAGTACCATCCAGCCTAAATCTTACCTGAATTAGAAATAAATTTTAGATTTTTATTTTTTTTTGCATGAAGTCTCCCTTTTCTTAGGCAGAAATAAAGGTGGTCAGCAGTGTGGGATACAGAGATTTATTAATATATGAAGAGAACAGGTTCCTTTTCAGGAATGTTTGAAGTTCCATCTGGGAAAGGGAAGTATGTCAGACAAGCAGACTGGATTTTCCTCTGGAGAGGCCACAGTATGAGCGGCATTAAAGATGGCCTGGTTAGAAGGAGAAAATTACTGAACAGAAGGAAATGTTTGATCAAAAACACCGACAGAGAAATTGCCTGCCAGCCCAGCAGATGTGAGCCTGGGAACTAAGGCTTCAAACTAGAAACATCCTTGAAAAGTGCAGCTGTCCTCTTTGCAGTATAGCTGGGGTGCCCAGAAGCCAGAGACATCCTGAGATACCATCAATATGCACAAGAAACTGTAATAGCAATTTATCATCTGAAAAAGTGGAAACAGTCTTGGAAAGTAACATCGATACCATCATACTCAAGCAGAGACACCCAAACCCTGTTTCCCAGGACCATGTCAAGATGAATTTGAATAACTCCAAGGAGGGAGATACTCTGCAAGTCACAGTTCCTGTAGTACTTGGTGACAAGGATGAAGTGTTGAGACATTTCAACCAGATGGTTGCAACCTTTTTCTTGTCTCCACCAGAAGAGCAGTGAAAATTAAGTCCATGAGGTTTCTGGTTTTAAAACACTTGAGAGCCACTGCTCCAGGAACATGAACTTTACTACAAATGCCATCATCAGCGTGTTGCTAGCTGTTGGAATTATTAATCAAAGTAGGTTAGTGTGCTTGCCAGTTACCTCATCTCATGTCTCTGGCAAGTACACAAAGCAGCATAAACTGCAGTAGAGTCCTACAATGCAAGTAAAGATTTAAGGACAAGCATTTATTTAAATTGATATTTATTTGCATTTTCAGATTTTACATTGCATTAATTTAGGTGCCAGCCTAAATTGGATGTTTTCCAGCAATACTGGAGGTCTTCTAGAGCTGCAAGAAATGTTTATAGTGACTCAAAAGGTTTCTAAGGAAACACAACAGCTGTATTGGGGTACCTAAAATTTCGAGTTCATACCTGTCTGAGGTAGAGGAGATTCAGCAACTGGTTAGATGAGCACAGTTGGTAAACTCATCTCTGAAAAGGAAAAAAATGTTTCTGAATTCTCTGAACTGCTCCACCTGAAGAGTTCCTGTAAAACCATCTCACAAAGGACATATAATGAATGCATCAGTGTTGCTTTATTGAATGACTAATAACAAAACATATACAAATATAGGAAGGGATTGTGTTAATCTGGGCAGTAAGTGTTGACTGTGAATGTTCATTCTGGAATGCTCCTGTCAAAGGTAGAATATGACTTATTGGAATTGAATAGAAAATCTGAGTTTTGACAGATTTCGCTCCAGTAAGGAAAGTTAAAATATCTGTGGGATACTGACTAGGGAAGTCTGCTTGGTAAGGCTTTCAGCCCATCTACACATGAATTCCATGGTACTGGGATGTTCTATTATAATTTCCATTAACTCCAAGTTTTGCAGCTCTCCAGCTAATGGGTCAGCCTGCATATTTATACTCATATATTATCTAGGGCATGGTACCTTTGCAATGCAAAGCCTATTGCTTAAATTGTTATCACAGGCCACAGCTGGAGCTCAGACTGATCAACAGTCTCTAGACAATCCCAGGGTAAAGTTCAGGAGTTATTGCAGACCGAGGGCCATCCACAACTAGTTGTTTAGGATTCAGACACACTGTCTGGAGTGTAGCAGCTGTACCTGAGCCCAATGACTTGACCTCAAGGTCAGAATACAGGCCTGGCAAGGTTTACATCATTTGTAGTCCCAGTTGTAGAATGGAAGGACAATATGCTGTTGCCTGTATGGATAAACAGAGCTGCTTCACCTTCCAGTATAGTAAATTTGAGCTCTCTATATCACATAGACAGTAGAGGTAAATGATTGAAAGGATATATGGAAGTTAGTAGCAGTTTATAGGCTAAAATAATTGTTACTTATGAGTTTATAAGCCACGAGTTGAAAAACATCCCAAATATTTGAATTATTACAGTCTCCTATAATGGCCATATCTGCACCATGTTGGCCATATTCACCATGTTGGAAAGTATACAAGGCTCAAGCTGAAAAGAAAATTTAGTATTCATTTATGGTTTGTTAGTAGTTACAAGACAACTAAAGTCCAGGACAAGTTCCTTGAGCTTTTTCCTAGCATGAGCTGTCTGTGATAGGACAGGAGTCTAAATGGCCTTCACGTTTTTCAAGCTTGGCTTCCATGACTAGCTCTCCCACTTTGCCAGCCTGAAAGGTAGGTTGTTGCTCTAGAAATAGGAAGAAGTCACTGCTCATAACACATTGTGCTACCTTAGGTTTATATATTTGTCTTGGCAAACACCTGTGGAAAATTTCAATGTATCCTGATGAGAGGATCTTCTTCCCACCAGCCTGTGAATCTGATCTGACTGCAGATCTGACTTGAGACACAGTGGGGCTGCTACATTTCAGAAGATATTTCTCACAACTGTCACTACCATTTTGGGTTACTTCTGACCTAATGCTCTTATTTGTTTCATTTTTTTTAACAAAAAAACAAAGCCATATTTATAGTTCAGCAAAGTATTGAAATGTGTGCTATAGTTCATTCTCATTCGTGACAAGGTGTGAAAATAAATACTTTTAGCATTTTTACTGACATTCCTTTGGTCACAACGAGCTTTTAGTACATCCATTGTGTTAGGTAATTATTTAAATGCTGTTTTGAATATTGCTTATTCAAAATAGCATTTTGCTTATTCAAAACAGAATATTGCTTATCACTTACACAGTCCTCTGTGTAAGGATTCAGACTCTAGCCCAGTTACACACTGAAAAACCACACGGTTGTTACCTTTGCTCATCTAGTGCTGGGAAACACAGGCTTACGTAGACACAAAGACACACTTATTTAAACAGGAAAGTAAGTTCAGCTTCTGCAGTTTTGTGTGTGTAACAGATAAATGGCTTGACGTATATTGGACTTTCGGTGGTTTTGCAGTTGCAAATTATTCACGATAGCCAAGATAATGTAATTATATTAATTTATTACGTCATACACTACAGCAGTGAAAGAGACATCCATAACACTGTCTCATTGGGAACTGATACGGAGAAACGTTTCTTGCCATCATTTTGACAAGAAAACAAACCTTTCTTTGTGATGTCTGTTTTCAGAAATTAAAATCAATGGACTTTTAATGAAAGGAGTGAGAATTCATCTTCAGACTCTCAAGGAAGACTGCAGAAATTAATGGTATCAAGATATGAAGCAATTAGAGATACTTGTCTTTCTTTTTAACTATTTGGACATCATATCTTCAGCAGTATCTGACCACATCTAAGCTGATAAACCTTTTCTGTCTTTGTCATGCATGTTTCTGAGAGGTATAAGCAATATTCAAATTTTTACTTGGCTTAAGAGTCCAGTAGCATGCAATGGGAGTAGTACAGTCAGTCTATGAAGTTGTCTCTGGGTTAATTTACCTTCTGATATTACCATAAATTAGTCTGACACTCATGGAACCACAGGTTTCAGGATCTGTGGAGCCTCATATATATTCTGAAGGTACTCCTCTTAATAGGTATTCCTCAGCTATTTAATTGTATCACACCTGTTGCAAGTGTCAGCTAATCCCTACCATTTACTTAGGAACTATCTGTCATTTAAAATCAAATGCACTCTTACAAGCATTTCACAATCAGTTCAGCCTGGATTAACACAGAATGACTTCCAGCAACTCCCAAGGAAGTGTCATATTTAAATAAGCTTGATATTTAACGTCTATTTTAATGGACAAATAAAACCAGATTAAAAGTAGCTTTACTCATATTTTTGTGGTATTAAAAATAAATGAAGCTTTACATTGTCCTTGAAAAAAAAAATCCATCATACAGTACTGATAAGAGGGTTGCAGAACAAGCAGAAACAATCCAATTCTTGATGCTGGTACCTGTCTGTGCCAGTGCTTCACCCAGTGTTACGGCAGATTTGCATGTATTTGATATGCATGAAAATGTAGAAAATTGCTTTTAGCTATCATTGCACTCTCTCTAATACTATATGTATATCATAGAATAGGCAGTTTTGGGCCGTGTTGACCACTGACCAGCTGAGGAATCACTCCTAGTACAGCCATTCCCACGTAGCTTTGAGGAATTCACTTGCGTTCTCCAGTTTGTCTCAACGAGCATTTCAGGCAATTAGTTCTATAATGGGCCTCAGTAATATTTAATATAGTTTTGCAAATGTCAGCAGTCATGATCAGGCATCATCTGAAAAGCAGGTTGGGAAAATGGTGGGAATAAGCAATTAGGTCATTTAAAGATTTTAGCCCGAACATCAAATCATGTTCTCAAAACATAATGTAGGACAGATGTTTGCTACACTTCTTATGGTTCCATATTAGAGGAAGTCTAGGATGCAAGACTAGAAGAGACTTTCTGAGCTGTTTAGTCGCACTGATGCTCCAGATTACTGAATCTGATAGCTTCCTTTTGATTCCTAAAGTATCTTCTCAAAACCAGTATATATTTCTTGTCACAATACGTTGTTTCCAAACTTTGGCCAAGAACTGATGGGTTCCTAATGAAACGTGGATTATCTTTTGCCACATAAAAATCAATATTGTCTTTTTCTATGAGCACAGATAAGGATTCCTCATTGCAATTTGCATCATACACACACTGAGAGTCTACAAGCAGGAAGACCTCTCCCAGCTGGCCTTGTATGAGGGAAAGCAGAACGAGAACAGCAACATTTTAGACATTAAAAATGTAGATAAAATTATAGTCTTTTATTCTCTCTTTAGTCACGCCATGTTTAATTACTTTTTTTTTTTTTTATAACCAGTTGAAGTAGTACAGAGACCTTGTGGTGCCATGGACCACAAGTTGAAAGCCATATCAGAATAAGATGGCCATAACTTAGCCAAAAATCAGTAAATTCAAAGCTCAGTCAAGGAGGCTGGGGGATGAATCACACGTTCTCTGTTTCTTTAGTTCAAAGGAACAGCATTCTTTATATACTTTTTTTCTTGAATGTGTGCAAGGCACCATCTGGGAAGCAATAAGTTCATAACAAGCGGGATAGAAACCACGAGATCATGAGGCTGAGATCATGTGCACATAGTCTAAACACAAGGTCAGTTTGTTGCCTTTGTTGAATCACAAGCACTCAACATTCACCTTTTGCATTTTAATAGCATGATTTGTAGTTTCAGTCTTGCAATTTAACAAGATAAAGGAAGAATGCAAATATTTGCATTCTTTAAGAGGTACTGATATTTAATATTTAAGAGTAACCATAAAAATAGCCTCATGCACTCATAACATTAATAGTGAAGGATGGTATTCTATCTGCCTATCCATCCTAGCCCTAAAGAAATGGGTAATATATAAAGCATAATGAAACATCATTCCAAGGCTAGTGGTTAGCTGGTCTATATTTTGAAGAGGAGGTATCCTCTTTTGCTTCATTTGTTTCAGTTAGATCCCTAGAAATAAGTAAAAACATCTAGTTTAGTCATTCACTTGCAGTTATAAAAATATTTGCAGACATTTGCCATTGGACCATTATTATTTAAAAAATAGAATGTGGAACTAGAATGTTTCACAATACAACCTTAAACTTTATAGTAATTGCTTCACATATTCTGCTTGCACAGTTGCTATGTGTCATTTCATCCATCTGAAAGAAGTCCTTTCCATGAAATCTCAGTGTTGGTTTATAACCGGTTCTTCCAAAAGTGGGTGGTAGTAACCTCATATTTGCATTTCCTTCTGAACGATCAGGAAGATGAATCAAGGTTGACAAAGTCTGACCCCGAGCCATGTCGAATGAATCTTCAGGGTAGCTAGAGTAACCTTTTCTTGTTGCTTTAGAAGATCAAAATATTTGATATTTTCTTATTTTTATTCAGCCTGTTCTCTGATGTAAAGTGATAAAAAATTCTCCTCCAAAATGGAGGTATGGCTTTTCCAGTACTGTATGTATTACTATATACTTCATCTGATAATCAAGATACATGTTTTCCTGTTACTTAACTTCCTCCTGTTTTAGATGTGATACAAAACACAGGTATTTATCAGCCATATCATCTCTGAGAGTGTTTTGGAAACCTTCTAACTGCTCACAGTATTAAAATATTACTCTAGTGATTCATGAAGAATTTCCTTTAGCTGGCACCGAATGCACTGAATGATGATTATACAATATGTGACCTTCTCAATGCTTATAAATATTATACATGCTTTTACAGAAGTCGGTTTCAATACTGTGTCAAAATATTTACTTACTTATTGTGGATGTGGGCTTATAATGAGCTGAAGGATCCTGCCTCATTCATCCAAAGTAATTGAAGACATAATTGACTGAAAGCAACTCCTACCAACCACCTGCATGAAGGAGCAGTTGTTGAAATTGCCTTTTCCCTGTAAGCAATTATCAGATTTGTTGCTGACAGTATCACATTGAGCTTCATTAACCAACAGCTCTTGAATCCTGTGAAACTGAATGTGCTTAATTACAATTCCTGCCTACTAAGCTTATTATTGCAAATGCATCCTAACCAAAGTAATTAAAGCTATTAATAGCAGCTTTGTTGATGAATGAAGCCCTAACTGAGCTAGATTTTTTCGAGTTTGTGTTTGGCATGGAGACTGTGTGGTTGGACAGAGAAACAATATAATTACTGACAACTGAAGGGAATTTTTTTCACCTTTCTAATATCTCTAAAAATGTAGATTAAATATTGTGCTGGTTGATGTGTTCGCACAACTTTCTGTTGCAGCATTCTCACTACTAAACAATAGTTTTGTGAGTGGTGGAACTACAGAAACTGCAGACAAGATTTAGCTGGTAGAGTAAGACTTGTGTATTTAAGTGTCTACATGTAGGTGTACACTGGGTGTTCAGATCACATTGCACTCAACAGAGCTCAGTCAATACGAGGAAATCTACAGCTCTTCAGCTGACCAAGTGTCTGAATAGCTCCAAGATTATCACTGCCTTTCTCTTGTTAGGGGCACAAATTTCCATTTCTGTTCTCTATCTAGCCATTAATTTTAATGTAATTTGTAGTTTATAAATTACAAATATGTAAATTTTAACTTTATAAATTAAATTACCTGCAACAAGTTTGGTGCCACTAAGTGAAACAACACTAGGAAATAAACCTCAGCACTGGCCCCTGGTTGCTGTGTTTGCACAGGTTCTGGCCTGCTGTTGGCCTGGGACAATTTGCACTGTCCCAAACAATTCCTGGGCACGATCTGAGAGCTAACACGGACCAAAGACCATTTCTAAGAGACAATTTGAATGCGACTTCCTGGTTTTGGAAGTTAAAAAATGTCAATAGTATGGCATGGCTTGGCACTTACAGGCACAGTGTTAATTATAGTTATAAACAGTGAAATCCTGCTTCTTTACTGAACATAGTAGATTGAAGAGCGTGTTCAAATATTCTTACAGTAAATAGTGACCTCCAAAGATAAGTGTACATGTGAAAGGTGATTAGATATCATGATAGCATTTAAACCCACTAACTCAGACAAGCATGACCTGATGAAACTAGCCTGAAATCATTAGTAAAACGTAGGGTACAAACTCCAGTGCATGTTCACATAAAAGTGGATTATCATGGCTGCTTCTTGAAGGTCATACCTGAGACATTCCAGCCACACTTCTGCACTGAGACTTGTGCATTTGCCATGGCAAGTATTTTTTGCTTTCTGTTGGAAATTACATGCCAGCAGACCTCTCATTATTTTAAGACTGCCTGGGTGAGATAAACATTGTCAGCTCCTATTCTACCATAATGAGTTCAACTACCACAGTCTGTCAAGTTCATGGTCTGATAGAGGGAGTCTGCATCTCACTGCCTGCTCAGACCAGGTCTGGTGTAGCTCCTGAAGCCTGCCTAGGATTTGTATGGGATAGTGCTTAAGGGTTGAAAGCCAAACCACTTCAAGGACAATATTGTCTACACTTCAGCAGTGTAGACAAAAATCAAATTCCAGTGCAAAACCATGTGCCTCAGCACTCTTGAATTCACTAATATAAGTGCAGCTTTTGGGCTTTTGGGTTCATTCACGCAGAAGTCACAATCTTTCACTAGCTCTCTGCACATGAAATGTAGTTTCAATGACTACATGACAACATGTAATACCCCACTGAGTTGGGACAGTACATTGTATAGGTGGAGTTCTGAACTGAAATGTTTGCTAAAGCTCTTACAGTATTAGGAAATTACCTTGGGTTTGATGACTTGTAATAAATAATTTTATTCTGTAAGAAGTATTGCAACTTAAAAAATTCTGACTATCTTAGAGATTAATATGCTCTCAGGTTATGTCCATACGACAAAGACATGCCAGCAGGTTTAGTGAGAGCTAACCCAGAGCCTGAAGTGCTAAAGGTAAATTACACGAGTGTCCAAGTTAACATGTCTGTGCCGGGAAGGACTAAACAGTATGTACTTGCTATCTCAAGTTGTCTTCAGTCTGATGATCCTCCATTCCATTCCATCCCGTTCCATTCCATTCCATTCCATTCCATTCCATTCCATTCCATTCCATTCCATTCCATTCCATTCCATTCCATATATAAGACATTCCTTGCTTTACTTTGTAGATCATTCATCAAATTCAACAGTCTTGTCGTTCAAGCAATGTGGTTTTGAGGATAAACCAGGAATTCTCCCTCATAGCTCAGATTTGAATTGATTTTTTTCTTTGGCTACAGATCACAAATAAAAAAAAATATCCCTCTATCACTCTGAACTGATTTACAAAACAGATACAGAGGAAACCCCTTAAATCATGGTGCTCTATTTGAAGTATAGTAGTCATGCAGAATAAATCTCTTTGCTACTGCGTAACACGACTTTTTTTTTTTTTTTTTGAGTTGCAAAGCTTGTTGTTCCTTTCACGTGTTGCCTTCTTATGGCTCATTAAACAAATTATTCCTATCCCGAAACTTCTTCTTGCACGCTTCTGAAATTCTCTAAAGTAACTGATGGGTGAAGACTGTGGGTCTAACAAATCATTATTCTGGAGGTTTCTCACTTTCTGTTCCCTAAACTCCGCTTAGGATCTTCATGAATACTGAAATAACATTTTAAAATCTTGGGAAAAAAAAAAAAAAAAAAAAAGATGACAAATCCCTTTGTGAAAAATCCTGCTGTAAATCATGATGGACACAAAAAAGAGTTTAATCCAACTGTCTTTAGTACTGCCTAGGAATACTGCTCTGCCTACATTGCAAATATTACATTATTCTTCATGGGTGTGAATTTGTTTGATAGAGGATCATCACAAAATTAAAGTCAATATCTTCAAAGCTACCTCCTGAAAACTTGCTTTCATTATTGATATATTTATGATGCCATGTTAAGCCTATTGTTAGGGAAGCCTGGTGTTGAAAATAAACATTTTGCAAGAAATCTTTATAACCTTAGAAATCTTTCCTATTGAGTCAGCTGTTCCCTTTCCATTCACACACAAAACAATTTCCAAACATGTTTGTCTGTAATTTTTGCAAAGGGGAATCAGAAGAAACATAGATATATTCAGAGCTGAAATGCCTCAGTCTGCCGATATTGATATATCTACATTCCATTTTTTGACAATCCTCTAGAACTGCAGTTGAGAAACAAAATATAGCCTGAAACTACATTTTCCCCAATATTAGGGATATTCAGAATCAAGTTTTGACTTCGATGTATTTTGTCAGTTATGTTAATGACATTTGATGGGATTTATATTTAGGATACATTGATGTTTGGGGATTTTTTTGTGGGACAATTGGTTTAATTAGAACAAAAAAAAAAGCCTCCAAATCTAAAGGCAGATGAAAATATTCATTTAACTGCTAATTCACCTTTTAATTAGAAACAGTAAAGTATCTTTGAAAGAATCTTATGCTAAGGCAAAATAAATTCAACAACCCTTTTTAATTTCTCATTTGGTTATCGACTAAATAATTGTAACATATGATTTGGCTACTTATAAATTAGGGGAAAATATTTTATGCTGGAAATTGTCTCTAAGAAAAATTCCACCAAAAAACTATTTTATTTTAGTTTGTTGAAGACCACAATAAAAATCAATAAACTGATAGATGATTGATGTAATCCAGCTTGACTTCTGTAAGGCCTTTGACATGATCGCACACAACATTCTGGCTGCTAAATTGGAGAGATATGGGTTTGACAGGTGAGCTGTTAGACGGATAAGGAGCTGGCTGGATTGCCACATACAAAGAGTTAAAGTCAATGTCTTAGTGTCCAAGTGGAAACTAGTAACGAGTGGTGTGCCTCAAGGGTCTGGACTGGGATCAATGCTATTTAATATCTTCATCAGCAACATAGTGGGATTGAGTGCACCCCCAACAAGTTTGCAGGTGACACTAATCTGAGTGGCTCAGTTGATTGGCTGGAGGGAAGGGTTGCCATCCTGAGAAACTTTGATTGCTCAAGGAGTTGGCCTGTGCAAACCTCATGAAGTTCAACAAGGACAACTGTGAAGTCCTGCACATGGGTCAGGGCAGTTCTCAATATCATCACAGACTGGGGGAGCCTGTCACTCTACTTTGCTCTCTTAAGATCACACTCGAAGTTCTGCATTCAGCTCTGGGGTCCTCAGCACAAGACAGACATGGACCTGTTAGAACAGGACCAGAGAAAGCCACAAAAATGATCAGAACAGGAACCGCTCTGCTGGGAGGACAGGCTGAGAAAGTTGGGATTGTTCAGCCTGGAGAAGAGAAGGTTCTGAGGAGACCTTACTGGGTCCTTTCAATATATAAAGGGGCCTTATAAGAAAGACTTTTATCAGAGCCTGTAATTGCATGACAAAGGACAATGGTTTTAAACTAAAAGAGGGTAAAGTTAGATATGAAGAATTTTATATTTTTTTACAATGAGGGTGGTGAGACACTGGAACAGGCTGCCTAGAGAAGTTGTGGATACCCCATCATTGGAAGTGTTCAAGGCCAGGCTGGGCAGGGCTTTGAGAAACCTGACCTAGTGAAAGAAGTTCCTGTCCCTGGCAGAGGGTTCGGAATTAGGTGACCTTTCAAGGTCCTTTCCAGCCCAAACCATTTGAAGATTCTAAATGAAAAATGATTACTTACTTACATTCAGGCAAAGAATCAGTGTCACTCATCCGTTAATCAATCAATCAACCAGTTGATAAGCAGTGTAGAAAAAGCTGTATAAATGCATACAGATTCCTAAGGCACTTTTTTAATGTTTTTGAAAGGTAGCTAATGCTTAGTTACTAAGCAAAACTTCTGTCCTAATTTCTTTGTCCTTTGACTCTAAAAAATCATAATAAAAGTTTTCAGTACCAAAAGAAACCAATATATGCTGTTGGTCATCAGCTATAATATTTTTTTCTCGATAATTAATTTCATCCAGGGAAAATGAGAAAATGATTTAAAACTGATTTAACCATAGTTAAAAGAAAACGAAGCATATAAATGTAGCCTACATTTGCAGATTCTAATTCAACACTACTGTCAGCATTCCCTAGAGTCATTATCTGTCCATTATAGCAAATTGTATTGAAGATAGGATTTGAGATGCTTGGCATTTTCTACACAAGCCAAAAAAACATGTCTTCTAGCAAAACTCATGAGTTAGATTACAAAGCTGCTAGTCACAATTTACATCAACTGACCTGTTTGAAAACTGCCAGATTTACGTAAAGCTTCAAATAATTTTTAAAATATTTAAGTAAGTTTATAAATGGAAACAAGACCTTTGGTCATATAGATAATGAACTCTCTTTAACTTCTGAAAAAGACAATGTATGTATAGAGGAGAAATAGTACTTGTAACTGGCTATTAGATTAAAAGAGGTTATTATAATGTGTTTATTCTGCTGTATACTCCAGCCTCACCCAGCAGAAAAGCCACCTTATCTCAACGCTTAAAGATGAAATGGGGTGTATAAAGTCTTTAGACAAAATAAATATAAATGATAGTGAACTTGTATTTGTTAATATGGTAACTAAGGCAAAAAAAGTTCTGATTCACAAAAATCAAGGAGCAGAAGAATTGTTTGTCAATTTGTATCTTTCAAAGAACCAATTTAACTGAAAAAATATCTATAATAAAAATGTTTTTCAAATTTTAATTTCATTCAGAAATGTTGATAGAAAGAAGATCCATAGGGAAAAATGAACTATTAAGGTATTTTATAAGTTTCATTAGAAAAAGTAATTTTTACTTTTCAAAATGTTGAAGTAAAATCAATAAACAATCAATGAAAAATTTGTCATATTAGCTTTGCTGGCAGGACACTCCATGTAGTCCTAGTTTTATGGATACTAAACATATGATCCAGACTTTTTACATTAGTTTCTGAAATACCTCTCTGTAGAGCAGCAATAATTTTCCCAAATTCATTTTGCCAGTGTGACACACATTAGATCCACAATCGTCCTTTCCAGATATGAGTTAATGCCTTAGTTCAGCTTCAGGCCGATTTTGTTTGTTTGTTTGGTTGGTTGGTTGGTTTATTTGGGGTTTCATTTGTTTGTTCATTTTTTGCTTTGTTTTGCTCCTTATTGAGGTTATTAAGAGGTCTGCTGTGATTTTTTTAAAATGTTGACTCCTCTTTGCACAGAGACAAAAAATACTTCAACCTATGTCAAGAGACAGGGGATGTTTTCAACTGTGTGTTTCCAGTTTTTAGCTTCCTTTTCCTGTTTAGGTGTATCTTTATCTTAACGCAAAGAAGGCAGCAATCCATGAGACAATCTCAATGTGTCTGTGATGAGTTTGATCATAAGGACCTGGTTTCCAAAGTGATGTGGGGAGGATAAAAAGATTTACTGTGGTTCAGAAACGTCTTCATAAATCATATCAGGTATCCATAAAACATTCAGAAAAGCATAAGCCACCTAAGGCATTGGTACCATAGATATCCTCCTCATGGTATTTGCAGAGCTTCTCACTGTTTGCCTGGGTTTTTCTGCTTGTTGCATCAGCATGTTCTCTTGAAATACACCATTCATGAAGGAGGTGATGTTGCTTTATTCTGCCTACAGACCCTGCATGATTGGGCCATAATTAGTCATTAATGCCTTTGGAAACTTTTACCACATAACCCCTGTTGCCATTACTACATAAAAAAGGATGCTTGTGGAGTCTCACATATGTGATTCAGAAGTAAATAGCCCACTACTTCACAATATTATCCTGAAAAGAATGTTAGAGAACATTTTCTCATGTCAAAAATATGACTTAAATAGATAGAATGTGAGCTTCACAATTTTTGTGGGGTTATATCTGTGTAATATGTTAAAGTTTTTTTATTTTGATACTACAGACCAAGGTGAAACAACAGTGGTAACAGAGTGTTACTGCCAGTTTATCTGTCTAAAAACAAGGACATCATCACAGATAAAGGGATTGGGTAAAATTACTTGGAGTGGAACAGGACACAGCAACAGAATTTATACCTGAAGTATTATTATAGCATTCCTGTAAATATAATTGTCTACACTGAGGTAGTTACTTGATTTCTTTTTGAAGGGAATAAGAAGGTGGCCTTTTAATGACACAATTCATACTAGAGATTTTAGTATTTGCTGTAAGATGAGATGAACCGAAATCTGGAAACACCCAATCCACTTTTTGACAACAATAAAGAGACTTTCAAAGGGATTTTCAATTAATTGTTTGCCAGAACTGGAGGAACTGTACCTTACTTCAGTGGTCTACTTTGCAAACAAATAACTTGAAGAGCAGTATCTAAGTAGAGAACAATTATTCTCTTGTGCTTCCATCTGAATCACCTAGGAAAAGAACAAACTTTTAAAGAACAAGTTGTTTTTTTTATCTGTGACAGAAATTTCATTGAACATCAGTATATGACTAACTATATATTAAATAGAGAGAATAGGGAGAATGAAGAACCTGCCACTTTAAGGTCCATGGAACATGATGAGATGCATCTATGGGTCCTGAGGGAACTGGCAGATGAAGTTGCTAGGCCACCATCTATTGTATTTGAGAAGTCATGGCAGTCCAGTGAAGTTCCCACTGACTTTTCTCACAAAATTTAACCACAAAAGTTGACCAAAAAAAACCCAGAACATATATTGAAGAGTATTATTGAAGAGCTCCTTCTTCCCTTCCAGGTTTGCCATCATCCTTAATTGACTTAATGTGGAGAATAGCTCCTCCCAAAATGTGCTCTTTTTGGAACTGGACAGAGCTCACTACAATGTTTTGTGCAGCAAAAAAAGATACACCCTCATGACAAGAAACTTTTTCCTCATGTGGGAAACTTCTGAATGAACAAATGCCATGATTTAGACTCTTCATTTTTCCTTTTTTATTCTCCAGCTAAGAATAAGGAAAAAATCTCTAAAAAGAAAATCACTCTACCAATATACTCTACAACTGACAGTGTCATTGTTTCTGAAAAACAAAGAAAACAAAAGTTAAAAGGGGATAATCATCACCAGTTTCAGTAATGTGGTACTTCCAAGACATGGGCATATGTGTAAAGTAGGAACAGTGACTAAATCAGCAGTGTAATCACTAAGGTGGAAAAGGAACATCAAATATGAGGAGATGAGATGAGGAGATGAGGAGAAAGCTGAGGTACTTATTACCTACTTTGCCTCAGTTTTTACCAGTAAGACAGGTGGCCCTCAGGACAACTCATCTCTGGAGGTGGCTAGCAGAGATAGGAAGCCAAATAGACCCCTTATATTCCAGGAGGAAATAGTTGGTGATTTACTGAGCCATCTGGGTCCTCACAAGTTTATGGGGCCAGATGAGATCCATCCTAGGGTGATGAGGGAGCTAGCAGAAGAACTTGCCAAGCCGCTCTCCATCATCTTCCAACAGTCCTGGCTCACTGAGGAGGTCTCATATGATTGGAAATTGGCCAATGTTACCCCAGTCCACAAAAAGGGCTGCAGAGCTGACCCTGGCAACTACAGGCCTGTCAGCCTGACCTCCGTGCCTGGCAGGGTTATGGAGCAGATCATCCTGAATGGAGTCACACAGCACCTTCAGGATGGACAAGGGATCAGACCCAGCCAGCATGGGTTTAGGAGGGGCAGGTCCTGTCTGACCAACCTGATCTCCTTTTATGATCAGGTGACTCACCTGGTGGATGAGGGGAAAGCCGTGGATGTGGTCTATCTGGACTTCAGCAAGGCCTTTGACACTGTCTCCCGTAATACACTCTTGCAAAAGCTGGTAGCCCATGGCTTGGACAAGTGTACTCTACGCTGGGTTAAGAACTGGCTGGAGAGCTGGGCCCCGAGAGTGCTGGTGAATGGGGCTGCATCTAGCTGGCGGCCAGTCACTAGTGGTGTTCCCCAGGGGTCAGTGTTGGGTCCAGTCCTGTTTAACATCCTTATTGACGATTTAGATGAGGGGATTGAGACCATCATCAGCAAATTTGCTGATGACACCAAGTTGGGAAGGAGTGTCAACCTGCTGGAAGGCAGGAGGGCTCTGCAGAGGGATCTGGATAGACTGGAAAAATGGGCTGATTCCAATGGGATGAAGTTCAATAAGGCCAAGTGCCGGGTGCTGCACTTTGGTCACAACAACCCTCTGCAGCGCTCCAGGCTGGGCACAGGGTGGCTGAAGATCAGTCAGACAGAAAGGGACCTGGGGGTACTAATTGACAGGAAGCTCAACATGAGCCAACAGTGTGCCCAGGTGGCCAAGAAGGCCAACGGTATCCTATCCTGTATCAAAAATAGCGTGGTCAGCAGGACAAGGGAAGTGATCCTTCCCCTGTACTCTGCATTGGTGAGGCCACACCTGGAGTATTGTGTTCAGTTCTGGGCCCCTCAGTTCAGGAAAGACATTGAAGTGCTGGAGCAGGTCCAGAGAAGAGCAACACGACTGGTGAAGGGGCTTGAACATAAGACCTATGAGGAGAGGCTGAGGGAGCTGGGGTTGTTTAGTCTAGAGAAGAGGAGGCTTAGAGGTGACCTCATCACTCTCTATAACTACTTGAAGGGAAGTTCTAGCCAGGTGGGGATTGGTCTCTTCTCCCAGGCAGTTAGCAATAGGACAAGGGGGCATGGGCTTCAACTCTGCCAGGGAAAATTTAGGCTGGATATCAGAAATAAATTCTTTACAGAGAGAGTGGTCAGGCATTGGAATGGCCTGCCCAGGGAGGTGGTGGACTCGCCGTCCCTGGAGGTTTTTAAATTGAGATTGGACATGGCACTTAGTGCCATGATCTAGTAAACGGACTAGAGTTGGACCAAGGGTTGGACTCGATGATCTCTGAGGTCTTTTCCAACCCAGTCGATTCTGTGATTCTGTGATTCTGTGATTCTGTGATTCTGTGATTCTGTGATATCCTGGCTGACATCTTACTTGTTTGGATGAATGAGCTTCTCAAAGGAAGACTGGATTCATACAGTTGAACACACATTCATTGTGCGATTGAACAGGGTTTTTCTCAATGAAAAAAAATCAGTCTCTGACCCAGCTCTAGCCATGTTTGGAGTTCTTGACTTTAATAAGGTTTTTATAAGGTATTATTATAATTATTATAATATGGGGTGACCACTGCTTAAAAAAAAAAAAATATTTAGCAAGATATTTATCTATCTATATATATAGAAATCTCATCAACATACTTGGTCTCTGAAGGTGTTCAAAGATATTTAATGTTTTCATTTTATGTAGGCATGTAAATATAGTGAAAATAAGGATTTGATAACCAGAATATCAATGTTTACAACTAATGGCCTCTACTTCCTGGATAAGGGTGTTCAAACCTTCAATTAATAAAATTTGTACAACTCTTCTTATTCTGGTCATTGTTCTTAGCTGAACTCAGTGCTGAGCGTGTTTACAAGCTTTGATCGGCTGATGACTTAGAGAGGAGTACACAATTTACTTCTATTTTTAAGTACAAACTTTGTATCTACAACCTCAGGCCTTGCTTAATCAGCTAAGAAAAATGTTTGGGTAAGACCCTACAGTTTCAGACTGTTATTCGATTAGAATTAGGAGCGGTTTTAATGGATTGGTCCATTATAACATATTGGTCCATATGGGCCACAGATAATAAAGTGACATCTGTGTTTTAAGTGAAGTAAGTGGGTGTTGGCACACACTTTGTTTAATTTTGAAAATATTTTGCAAATATTAATCGGAACTTGTATGGAATTAGCCGGTTTATTTTAAATGTTCAGTTGTGCAACTCCTGCAGTTAACTGTTCAGTCATTTCAAAGCTGAAGCTGTCTCTTTTTTGCAACAATAAAATTCCTCAGAGCTTGGTACACCATAAATTTTTACAAATGAGTACATAGGCATTTATTTCTTGCCTAGGTTCAGCTTTGACTCACAAGGATGTCATTTCTTGTCTGTGTCACTTGAGGAAGGAGACCTCATTGGCATCCTCTGAACGTGCTTTATGTATGTCATGGAAACTGGACTCCACCATGAAGCCTGGTTGTTGTTTTGATGTAATAAAATGAAACATCAGCAGCAGAAGCTCCTGGATGCCTCTGGTAATGTTCCTCTTCCCTATGACACTTCAGTGGCCAAAATTTGTGCACAAATTGTGGAAGGAAAGGCCCGAGTTTCTTTTATTCCTAAATGGAAGTTAAAATGTTTGGTCTTGTCAGACAAGACCCCAACATGAACAACTTTCCACTTTTGACTTCTGATTTCATTTCCATCTCTATGTCTATTTATAAGCCTGTCCTCTTGTTATTATACTTGCTCAGTCCCTGACTGAAATAAATGGGATTCAACATTGCAGTGAGGAAAATAAACTAATATCAACAACGTGCTCAGCAAAGTAATGATGGATTTTAGGAAAGAAACTGAAATACGGATCATTAACCAGGGCTTCCCCTTTAATTGTCAAGTTTGGTTAATCTTTAACAATCTTCTCCTTTCTGGAAGAGGTGTTCTTTTTTATGTCATTTTAGGTTTTAACTCCATGTAGCCATAGTATACTATATACCTATATACTATTTTATCTACTTATAATTAAATTATAAAATACCATATGATAGAAAATCCTGTTTATCCTCTGTAGCTACATATTTTACTACTGGAAGACACTTAACTAGCTTATATATCTAGTTTTAAGAGAGTGGCTGTTATGAAAGTGCACTGTAAATTTATCTATGGGCTGCAGGGCTACCATTAGCTCTAGCGTCTCCACAGACTCCACTGACTTTGCGAATCTCACCCTTAAGTGACATCTGCATGGTATTAGGGCATGGGTAACTAATCTAAAATTGGAAATCTTCTCTAGAGAGGGAAGTTTAAAATTAGATTCTGCAAAGTCTCAAGATTCTTTATTCATTTAGATCTTTAGTCCAAGGTCCCAATTTTGAGGAGGCATTAGGATGGCTTCTGAATGTCTGTCATCTGAGAATAATTAGAAAATAAATAAACAGATAGATGAAACCGTACAACCGTACACATCAATTGTGTCCAAGGACATTATTATTTTTTTAGATCTGGTGGAACTATTTAAGCGATGCCAGTGGTGTCTACAAATCCAGCTCATGAAGAAAGGCAAAACTTTAAAAAATATCTGGCAAGTGCACCCATGTAGCCTGCCCCTAAAAGAAAGATACAGAGTAACAGCAGAATGGTGACACGTCTCTATAATTTCACTGTATATCTTTAACATCTCAATGGGCAAGTAAAAACCCTAGCTTGTTCAAAGAATTTATAATGATACACTCTGATCATTCCTCCTATTATGAAATTATGGCTTTCAGGGTGAATCTAACTTGCTGTGAACCTGAGAACTTTTGCAGCTAGTATTCAACTGCTAATCAGTCTAATTATCAGATAGTGTAGTGATTGAAAAGAAGAAAAAAAAGTAGATAATGGCCAATACATACTCACTGAAGACTTAAAAACATTAGAACTAAGGTGTTGAATAAGTGTGTTTGTTTTTTTTCTTTTTATTTAGCTTTTAAGCACATGAAGTTCCCTGTCTATGCTTAATCGAACCCCTTCACAATAAGACAAAATCTAAATACAACAGAGGTATGACGATAAAATTCCACTAACTGTGGACTGAAGTTATTACTTACAGTAATTTAAATTTACTTTCTGTTTTGGTTCAATCAGTGTTCAGAAAAGAGCTACTGTAGACTGGCTGCAGTATCCAAGCAAAATAAATATTTCCTGATTATTTTTTTTTTCTGATTTTTTTCTCTGTATTTCTCTTTCCACTTGTAGAAAATACCTTTAGAAGACTGAAAAAAAAAAAAAAAAAAGGGTTCCTACTAAAGGGGACTGAGAAAAGTGTGATTTTCCCACATCTAAAGTGAAGAATTCAGATCTCCTGAACCCCTATCAGGCAGGAGTAAAGCCTCACAGATTCATATCCCCAGAAAAATTACATTTTATTCCAACCTGAGATCAGTCTCTTTTTCATTGAATTGAACATATAAGTACACATGTAGAAATCTGGTTTTTGTCATAAACAGAAATGCCAAACAGCTGTAAAAGCCATTTTAAATTAATTCTTTTACTATTCAATACTTAATTAGAAAGGAAAGACAAGCATTTGAGCACTATTGATCTTTACCATGTAGGCTATATCATGCACCCCACTGAGCATGCACACACACAAATACAGATGTTCATAACCACTTACATTCATTTGAAATAGCAAGTTTGCAACTGTTAGTGATTTCTCTAAGGCTGTCATGACATCTTAAATCTTTCCCTATGTCTCATAGCAGAGCTGATTTCAGACATCAGAGGCAAAATTGTGTTTTGTGACTGTGACAGAAGAAGTGTGAAGGTTTTTACGGAGATAGATGTGATGATGAGTGACAAGAGGAAGCAGTGGGGTTCTGGAGGGTGAAGAGGTGGGTTTGAAGGTTGCTCCAGAGATGTCAAGGGGGGTTTAGGGACGAAATTAAGAAGGATCAATGCGGACTTGAAGAGCTGTGAATGATTTCAGGAAGTTATTCCTGGGACAAAATATTCCTTCCCCCTTTTTAACCTTTTATCAACCTCCTCTAGACAGCTGATCAGACTGTGAGGTTGCAGTGGGACTCTAGCATGCTCTTACACTGACAGTCTGCTTCTCCACAAAAGACACTTTCTGTTACACACATTCCCTTATATAGAATTGTAGAATCATAGAATGGTTTGGGCCCTTAAAAGATCATCTAGCTCCAAACCACCTGCCATGGACATGGTCACTTTCCACTAGATCAAGTTGCCAAAGTCCCATCCAACCTGACCCTGAACACTTCTAGCTATGAGGAATCCACAACTTCTCTGGACAACCAGTTTCAGTGTCTCACCACCCTCATTGTAAAAATGGTCTTTTTCATACCTAATCTAAGTCTGCCCTCTTTTAGATTAAAACCACTGCCTCTTGTTCTGTCCTTACAGACCCTAGTAAAAAGTCTCTCTCTGCCCTTCTTATAAAAGGTCCCATGTAAAGGGACCTCCGGAATCACTCTAACAGGTCCATGTCTTTCCTGTATTGGAGGACCCAGAGCTGGATGCAGTACTCGCAGTGGGGTCTCACCAGAGCAGAGTAGAGGGGAAGCACCATCTCAGCCTGCTGACCACCCTTCTTGTTATGCAGCTCAGAAGACTATTTGCCATGGTGGGCTCCCTGGAGAAAGAATGGGAAAAACAATGGCAGTGTTGAGAGGGACTCTTTTCCCATCTTCACCATTCTCCACTACTCAGAAACAGATTTATCACAGTGGCAAGGGCAGTCAGGCTGTTTGTGTCAAGCT
This sequence comes from Columba livia, assembly GCF_036013475.1. NCBI lineage: Eukaryota > Metazoa > Chordata > Aves > Columbiformes > Columbidae > Columba > Columba livia. The sequence goes on along the minus strand of NC_088604.1, from coordinate 5,588,528 downwards.
GTGCAGGTGGGAGACAGAAGGGGGCATTGCACATGGTGCAGCTTGCACAAATAACCAGGCCTTGTAACCCCTAGTATAGAATAGGTGGTACAACCATGTTGTTCCAGCAGACCACTTTCCAAGGTAAATCCTTACTTTGCTGGCTATAAAAGCTCGACAATTCTGTTAAGAGAAAACACAAGCCATAGAAATGTTTCTCCAGTCACTCGCTCTACTGTAATGCAGCAGAAAGGGAAGGACACATTCGGCTCAGAGTTCAAATTCTGTATTTTTTCTTCATAATCTCTACCTTGAAACAATTCAGGAAGCTGAAAACCTGCTTGGACCTGATGAACTTAAAATCTACCACAGTTTGGCTGTTATTCAGTGGGATTTGATCAATTACATAATAAGAAAAAAATGGGTCCGTGAAGGTTTGCTGTGTTCAGGGTCACAGCCTGGAACTGATTGCTCCACGCTCCTGGTCTGACCTTGAGAAATAGGTGAGCTCAGCCCTGTGATTGTCCTCTGAGGTGCATCTTGCCAACAGTAAAAATGTGGCCAAAAGGGAAAGATGGTTGTGTTAGAATTTTCCCATTGTGCCTCAAAGTATAAGATGAGGAAAACTTGGAATAAGGAATACGAGGAGACAAGTAAGGCCAGAAGGTCACTCCTGTAGTTCAGCCAAAGTTAAATACAACAAAAAAAGTTAACATCTGGAACTATTTCATGTCTGATTCTTTTAGATGGAGGAAGCTGATCTCCTAGCCTCAGTAAATCACATACCCAAACATTCACATACCAAGCTATATATCATGGTGAAGATATGTATGTATACTCAGATACGCGGACAATTTGTTAGTGGAAGCTTCAGCACCTCCCGCCCATTCATTTGATTTTACAAGAGACAGATTACTCAGCAGTTGCTCAGCCAGCACAAATCCATGGTTGGCTATGAGATGTTTTCATCATTCCATGCTGCTCTGGGACAGCTCACAAACTGCACAGAAGCCACAGGATGACAAATCAGACAGCTGATGAGTCCCCCTTAGAAAGATATATAAAGATCTGTTGTAACACCCACGTTTAAAACTATTTCTATCCACCGATGTCTTCAAGTCTCAGTCCACCTTCTTGTCTGACCATGCTTCCTTGGCCATTGACAACCAGAACTCAGCTATCTGACATTGAAAACTGAAGTTCTGGAAGCAGAATTGAAACGTACAGATTAAATAACAAACAAATCCAAACAAAGGCAGAAGATCCACTACGGAATGTCCCATTCGTTATTGTCTGTTTCATACAAAAGGTCTCAATTTCTTCTTGGAATCAAATTCTGATTAAATACAGAACAAGTATTCAATGAAGACTCATTACTGTCTTCATGGAAAGTGCAGAGGTTAAGGCCTCTGATACACAGAGACACCCTGGACAGAGGGCTTGAAAACCCACAGGGTTTTTAAACTCCTTCAAGTCACTTTTAAGACTCTAAAAATCATGTCCAAGAAAGCTCTGAGATGGACTCATTCTTAATGATTTATTTCTCAAAGAATTCTGGGCTAAGAGCAACAGTGTGGAATAAGACAATGTGTATAGAGCATACACATACATGTACATACATTGGTTTATGTTACACCACTGTGCTTAATCCTCCTTTCTCTAAACTGTGCTGTAAAAATAAATTGGCACAAAATGAAATACATTCTGGAAAGAAGTAGGAAGTTCCTCCTGACTGACAGTGGATTTTGATGCCAGGACTTGTTCTATATTCATACTTATAAAATACAGATTATATTCCTCTCATGCTGGCAAGACTGCTTCACTGCTCCTGGCATTCACTGGTTTTTTGTCATACCTCCCTAATATGCCTTAAGGGTACTTGTTGATACCAAGAATTGAAACAAAGCTTATGCTTTTGGTTGCCAAGTCACTTCAGCCAGATGGAAACATTAATCTGGAGCCGGAAAATATTGTTACTGTTATTTGAATTTGGAATGTACAATGGTGGCTTTGTCTTTACCATGTAAATGTTTTTTTCTTATCATGGAAAAATCTGACATAAGAAAAGATGTATCTCATTAAGGCTTCCTTTGTTGCTGTCCTAACAAGCTGGCTTGAGTATGTTGTGAGGTCTATAACCCAGTTGTGGCAAATAAATGTACCATGTTCCTGTAGAGAATTTTCTTCCTCTTCAACTGAGGAAGGAATAACGAGTAATGGTTGTAAGATGAAGCCAAGCAAATCACAGGGCACCTGTACTTAACAGAGGTGACTAGATATTGAAATCAACTACCAGGGATGTAATATTTTAGTGCCTTTAAATCAAGACTCGATGTCCTTCTGGAACATCTATTCTCACGCAACTTGAGTATAATACAGTTATGTCTGCACAGGATATGACTGATATATTTTGTACAAAAGATGTATAGGAGTTGTAACCATCTCAGTTGGCTTGATGAATCTAGGAAATTTCAAAGTCAATAGCAAATGTCTTAATTTTCTGGGATTGTGCTCAGGACATCTTTAAAATAGCAGCACATTTTCTATTTATGTTTTTATAAATAATTGTTTCCTTCATAATTTGTCTGAGAAGATTTAGGAGAAAGGTTATGTGAAATACAGAGAAAAGTATCTTCTTCAGTAAAAGGAGGAGTTTCCCTGTATGAAATATAACAGATACTGAGGTACTCTTCTGAAAATCAACAATTTTTTTAGACTCAAAATTATAATGATCTTCAGAAGATGACAATAAAATAAGCCGATTGTATTATTTAGTAGAAGCTACCTGGATTTACAAGAGGTTGTCTGGGACTACACAGTGTCACCTGTGACTGAAGAAGACTTTAGCAGCTGCTCTTGCATCACTATAGTCAATGCAGCTCCGTATCAGATGCTCCTTGTTCTCTCCAGGAGACACTAATTGAATTGAGATGACAGTTCCAGCCGTTTGGACTTTAATATTGGCTTCAGCTGTTCTACAGTTGTGGCACATGCACATCCCCTGATGAGATCCAGAGCCTTCAACAGGGCAGTTGATGGCACTTTAGCACCTTTTGTGCCCCACTGTGCCTGTCCCCATGTACACACCTCAGGTAGTGCTGACAGTCTCCCCCACCCCAGGGCAGGGTGACTTCACCTTCCCCAGGGCTGGGGGGCAGGAGAGGTGGGACCCTCGGTCAGTTGACTGGCTCTCAGCAAAGGAGGTGCCCAGAGAAGCTGAGAAGCTTCTGGACCATGTTGTAATGCCCACAGCCAGATCTGACCAGGCTACAAAACAGGGTCCCTGATGAAGACCCCTTTGAGTGGTCTTCTTGGAGCAGTGGGTCTGTGAACTGGAGCCCTCTCCTTAGACTAGGATGCTGTCTAAGGAGTCTTCCCGGGATTGAGTGCATCTCACCTCCTTGTTTGGGTGAGTGGTTGTTTTTCTCTGCTGGATATATCCTTGAATGAGTCCTTGCCTAACACCAGCAAGTGATTATTTCTTATGGGTACCCTTGAGTGAAAGAGAGCTGTAGATCTGTTTTTTTTTTGTGAGTGTACGCATGCACACTGTGGATCCTTATTATTCTCATGTTGTCGTATCCAATGACCTCCTCAACTGATATCTGAATCTATATTTTATGTTGTCGGAGTGCTAAATAATTGTACAAACCCTGTTTCTAGTTGGTTTATTTGCTATACTTTTCCAGATAGAATAAAGTCTGTTTTGGAACTTGTTGTGCACCTAAAATTGACTTTTGGGGTGCCTCTGTGACAACAATCAACAGCAGCAACATAATGGGGTTCATCAAACTTTCCCAAATGGTGGCACAGGCCAGACTTCTGTCAAAGGCTGCAGAGAGATGATTTTCAAAAGCGGTGCTATATTTTCTTCAAATGTGATACTGCCCATGCAAACAAAAAATGATGGGCCTACTCTGTAGGAAACATCAGCCATGTGGTTTAAACTTTGTGATTTTTATCTTCTCAGTCCGGAGTGACTGGAGAGAAGAAGCATCAGTTGACCAGAACAAAACCTTAGAGAAAAGGTGAGAGCTGAGCAGAATCAGTGATGCATCTAGGTATTATTTGCCTTGTACCAAATAACAGCAGAACCAGAGTCTTAATACAGCTGAAGGGATGGCTGTGCTGCTCGGGATATGCGGGGTTGGTGGCTTCAGTGAAGTGCTGGATCCCCAGAGCTGCCTGACACACGGGCCAGTTCTCTCACCAGGCTGCCCAGGCACCTGCATCCCACTGGCTGGTGTCCGAGCCAGGAGCCAGATGGTCTGGGAGTCTGGAACCATGGGGACCGACACTTCCAGGGCAATCTGCATATGTGCAGCTTTTCCAGGGATGCTCCAGAGCTCTGAATCCTGCAGCCTGTGCAGCCCTGATGGAGCCTGGCCAGTGACACCCTTCAAAGGCACTGCTGTTACAGACCAGATTGTCCCTTACTGTCAGCAGCTGTCAGGGTATCTAGGGAGTGCATTTTGCTTCAGGATCACAAGTGTACCAATATTGCTGAAGGAAGGCAGTCCAGAATTTAATTTCTTATTGATATATCCGTGTTTCTGGCTGGGTGTTCTCATGCAGGATAAGTTTCCTCTTTTGCAAAAATCCCTTTTCCTCCAGACTCCAGAGTTCCTGTACAACGAAAACACCCGTGCCTGCGAGCGCTGCGGATTTTACCAGAGATTAAAAGCACCATCTAGTGGCGTCAGGGTGAGTTTACAGGGAACAGGGAAATTTGGCTCATTTACAGCCGATAAACCGAGTCACAGACAGTAGAGGAGCCAGGGCCTTCCTTTGATGTTTCTCTCCATGACATCTTAGTGAAAGATGCTTTCTGCATGAAAGACAAGCTTGCAGGCTGCACAGAGCAAGCTCTGCTTCACCACAGGTTCGGTATCTCACTGTCCCCCATGCTACTCTGTCGCCTACTCACAAACAAGACAGTGGCAATTTTACTCTGTTCTTCCAGAAACTGCTGGCAAATCCTTCAGTACAAGACTTAAGTAGTGCAGAGAATTCAACAGGAGAGGTTTCAAGCCAAAGGAAGTGTTCTACTCAATCCCATTTCCCACTGCGCAAGACTTCAGTCTTTCATATTTGACTTCCCAATAGCATATGTTATCATTGGTAGCAGGAGATACCTTTTGGTATAGCAGTATTCCCTCATCTGGCAACCTAAATGACCAAGCTCCTTTATTTCTGTCTCAACAGACTTATGGGTTCACCTGTTTTACTGGAAACTCATTTTCCCAAAACATGTGTCTGTCCCGTCAAGAAGTCTCACTGTGTTGCTGTGTAGGATTTCCCACCTGTCTAAGCCATAATGATGATAAAATGATGCAGGCCTAAACCACTGAGAGATTAACTACTGGAGCTATGAATGGGGCAAGTGGGAGCTAAACATCTTGCTAATAAACTGATGAGCTGGGTGCCTAGCATCTAAGGATTAAAAAAGAGTCTGCACAAGAGAGCTCATGCATTCCAGGAAATCTGAGAAAGTCCAAATATGGCTCTTCAGTTATGTACAAAGACTGAAGAGACCATGCTATCAGTGACTGGAGCTAGTACAGGTAATTAACCTTTTCATACTGACACACAGAGGGACAAAGTGCTCTGTGACCATTCAGTGAAGGTAAGGAAGGGGAAGGACAGAAACCAGATCCCAGGGCTTAAATATCAGCATTTATACATGCTGCTTTGTCATGCTTGAAGGCAAGTTAAATTAAAATTTCTCTTTCCCATTAAGCAGGGACCCCCATCATCATAACCAATCTGCTTTATTCACTTTCCTATGTATCGTACTATGCATTTTCCTTATAACCTTTTATCACCAGCCTTACTTCCAGCTGCTGAAAACACCAAGGGTCGTCTTCAAATTTTAGGATTATTGATAAACTTGCAACGGGGATCATTAATACACTTGCAAGTTCTCATGATCTACTCTTTCAATGCCTGCTCTATGATGCAGTTTCTGTTCTGTGTCCAATGCTGAGAGTAGTCAAATAGTTCATCCCCTAACACAGATATTGGTTGTGGGATGGTTCCAGCTTTGCATTAGACATTATAAGTCTCAATAAGGGCTTCAAGAACTTTCTCACCTGAGCTGATAACACAGAACAGTTTGGAGTTTGCCTCAGTTCCATGGCAAAAGCTCGATTTCTTCGGAAATCACTGATATCACCAGTGTATTGAACTTTTACTGGGGAAATTGTTTATTTTCTGTAATCTCTGTTTGCATACTGGCCTAAGAGGAGTTAACAAGGATTAGTGATGCCCTCCTTAGGCCTGGATAACCCATGAACTTTGGTTCTTGCCTGTTGGCTGCCTCAGCTGTAGGTCAGTGCCCTCATGGACGTGAGATGTGAAACTGTGATAATGGTATCAATTGCAGTAAGTGATGTGTTAAGGACATAAACAGTCCTTATTTTTTATATAAAATAAAGGAGTAAGATATCTTGCCTGCTAAATACAAAAGGAATATTGAGACTTGTCCTAAATCTAAAAATATTTTTAAAATTACTATCACATAATTACAATAGCGCATACAGGACACTTTGAAAGATTAAGTTAAACAAGTACTAGGCACATATTTCTGAAAGACTGCATTTGCCCAAACCTAGAGAAAAGACTTCCATTCTTCTTCTGTAACACTCTGTATCTGTTAGCTAGGTTTTGTTCAGTTAAAAACAGTTTTTAGCTAGTTAAATCTAAGCAGCAGTCTAAAAATCAGGAAAAAAACAAGCAAGTTGTCCTTTAATGCACTGAGTTACACACACTATTTAGCGATATAGGATTGACCAAATGGCATCTCTTGAGTTTCTTGTAACTCTTCCGGGGTGAAAAAGCAGCTCTTGGAGCGTAAACAACAACATAAGTAGCAATAATTAATGATCATGGTCTCAAAGCTCAGCTGGAAGTGTGAACTGGGGGCTCACACGGAGGCGAAATGTGTGTGGAGCAGCAGCTCCTGCCTTCTGCTGAGTTACAAAATTGGCTTGAGCCAGGGAATTAAAGGAGGTTGAAGGCGTAAGGATGAGTGCTTAGAGAGGAGGAAGGGAAGGGACACAAAAGCATTTTGGTGGCAGGAGTGGAAGGGCAGTTCAAAGTCATTCAGGTCAGTAATGCTCTTGATATGATACATTTTCCCGACTTTCTCCTGGGAAATATTGGTTATGTCTTGGTTAGTGTCCTTGATCCCAAACCTACTATAATAATTCAAGAGCAGGTACAAGAAGCAAACACTTTATGCAGGAAAACAACCTATTCTGAATTTGTGTTTATCTTTAAGCTGCTGAACTTAATAGCAGTTAAGCACGTTTAATTGGAAAGGTACACATGTGGTCAGAAGCACACATAGATTTAAGATTTTGTTTTATTCCTGAATCCAAGGTTTTTGATTAATATTGTTATCACATATGTGTATAGCTTTACAAAGCAAAGATGAACCCAGCATAAAGAGAAAAAAGAGGCAGAAAAATCAGAACAAAAAATATGAAGATCATCAGTTCATGCTGATGACTTCTGTGCAATTTTATTATCTACTTAAATAAAATTAGATTAATCCTTATTCTGGGGATGTTGTATTCTTGGGATACTTGCCTTATTAATTTTTTTAATTTCCTTTTGCCTTCTGCTTTCACATTTTAATGAAGGACATGCAAGTTCTGATACAGAGCAATCTCATTTCTTGTGCCTTTGAAACATTAAACTGTTCTGACAAGACAGTTTAATGTTGATTTGTCAATAGTTCATATTTGATGCACCAGAGAAAATGCAGATATAAGATAAAAATATGATGGCTTTAGAGAGAGATTGGACTTAATCTGTTCTTTCTGGGCATACCAACATTAGAAGTTTCAAAGTGATCTCTCAAAAACATTTCTCTAGACAACACAAAATCTTTAGCGGAGTTAAATCAAGGTAAATATTGGATGGTAAAACGCGAACAGTATTAAAATACTCCAATCACAGGCCACAGAATAGTATGAAGGAAGCAGGAAATTCTTCCACAGAGAACATTACTCAGGAGTATGTGGATCCCCTCTGGGATGTGTTGACAACAGGAATATTTAAACTACAGGCAAAAATTTTTCAGACAGATAGTCTATCTAAACATGCAGGACAGAGTAGAAAAGTTCCTTTGCATCCTAAATGAGCAAAATGCAGAATTATAATAACAGAGGGAAAAGAGAATTTAGCCTCTCCTCCCATCATCACTGTCCAGCACCATGTGTATTTTTGCATCATATCACATCACATCACATCACATCACATCACATCACATCACATCACATACTTGTCATTGAAAACACAGAAACCTTCCATATGCTACACCTTTCCCACTTTTTCTGGAGCTGTGTCTATTCTGGTGAAGATCATGAGTAATCTGTATAGCCACTTTTTACATAAAAAGTGTAAAGCACAACCATAGGTTCCTTTAAGTTTTGCTGTCTTAGGTAATATCTTGGGCATGTTCATTTGATCTCCAGACGTGTAATGTCTTTCCAACAACTACAGGGACATCCAATGTATTTAGCAGTCCGGGATAACTAACCGTACTGTTCAGTACGTTCACATTAACAAATTAAACAGGACCTTGTCTTTGTACAGGTGTGAGTTAGCAATGTGTAGGGACTGTTTCCAACAGGTCACTTGGATACAACCTCATTTTTTTTCTAAGAATAAGAGAGTGTCATAGTATAGACATGGCAGAATACTCATGGGCTCTGTGGACAAAGAATGGTCCTTGACCATTGCTTAGTTTAATATTATAGTCATAACCGCAAAGCCAAATTTTTCTTTGGAAAGATGAAGAGTGTGCAGACATAACTGTTGGGTTTCACCACCAGAGGTCATGGACAAGGAAGTTCTTCTGCAAAAAGATTGTGGTGGTCTGATAGATAAATTAACTGGTCAACTATGCATTTTATGTAAGGCTTCATTAATAACAGCAAATGCTTTGTTCTGTCAGCACGCAATTTAAGATGAAGTTTCCTAGAGGTTGGGTTCCATCTGCAGAAACCTGAGTGCTAAACACCTCATAAGTATTTGGTACTCTCATACTTTAGGGGAGGAATCTGGGGCAGAAAAGCCCAGTTTCAAGAAGGAGCCACCAAGGAAGTTGAATACTATTTTATTGGGAAGGAGCTATCTGACTTGGCTTCATTACAGATTCACACATTCAATCACACCAACATCACTTTTCAAATACCATCTCTTACAAATGGATGTTGTTAACTTTCCCCGACAGTAAAGGCACAGCATGTGATTTTCTTCCATCAGAGGAAGCTTAATAAATCAACCAGTACATTACAGCTTCACGCCAAGTTAGCACCTTCATCATGGAATGAAATTAGCAAAGCAAATACACTGGCTAATTGTGAAATATGCTAATTACCAGCTCAACCCGTGAAATAAGGCATGAGTGATGTGTGACGAGCTTTGTACAGAGTCGTGAACACTTGGAAATGCGACACTTAAATAAAGTCTAAAACTGCTTATGCAGAGAGAAGGGAGAACAGACAGGGCTAGGGAACCGGCATGGTGGAAAAATATTTTCATAAGAAGTTTGAAACCTTTTCACTTCTGCTGCTCTCATGGGATTAAAGGCTGGGAGTAGGGAAATGCGCTGATAGCAGGCTACAGACCATTTTTCATCTATTTCACACCAATCTAAATCAATTCAAGGTCATTACCAAAGAGAATCAAACTAGCAGTTTGGGATAAATTCACAAGTTGGCGCAGTTTGATTTGGAGTCTACAGGGTTGTGGTTTTCCATCGGTAGAGAATTTGTATTTTCATTCGATGAATTCAGACTCTTTTGCTCACAAGCTAGGCACTGACAGTTGGTCTTTGTAAATGTCTTAATTATTGAGAATGAGAAGATGATGCATGGGAGCACATCCCAGCCTAAGGGTTTCTCTGCCATTCACCTTGGTTGTTTTGTGGATTCTTACTTGTGTTTCCACACAAATTTCCTACTAGCATTTCTCTATGGATCATCTAAACTATGTAGTGTTTTCTCTATTTAAACTCTCCCCCTCTCAATTTTTCATCCTGTTAGGGGGTGGAAAAGGGCATTGAGAGAAGGATAAAATCTTACTGTGGTTCAGCAACAGGGGAATACAGCACAGATGCAGAGAATGAGTCCCCTTTTAACAGAGTTGTCCATTTGATGCCCAACTGTTATCTGTCAGCTCTCTGTGGAATCTAACAAGGTCTACTCAAATGTAGCCTTGGATAAGAGGTGCAGGAATGAAACCTTCAGAGACTTTGAAAAGTGGTACCAATGTCCAAAAATTGTTTGATACTTTCATTTGTGAAAATGGAATTAACCCAACAGTTTATTCCATAATAAACAAACAAACAAATAGCTACCTGGAGCATTCCCAACCCTCCATTGGACTGGCATAAATTCAACTTTGCTGTAAAACAACTGATAGAATGAAATGTCTCTCAGATTAAGCATTTGCAGAAGTGGTCAGAGGAACTCAAGAATGAAACTGAATAGAAAGTTTGACTTTTTCTATCTCACCAGACTGAAAAAAAATGCAATTCAATAACACAAAATTATTTCATGATTTGATTAATATTAAATGTTGAATGATCTGCATCTGGCCGTGTGTTAGTAAACAAGAAATTGTGATGAATCACAGCTTTTCTACCTTTCCAGGATATGTGGTCCCTAATATTTCTCAGCAAAGATGCAGACCTTGTCTAGCTTATACAAGGTTTTTATAGTAAACTCACTTAAGAAAAATGAGTAACTGCGATAACTTTAGTTAACACAGCTCAACACTCTTGCCAGAACATCCCACCCCTCAGCTCTTTACTCTCGCACCCTCCCTCGTGCCAGCAGGGGTGTTTGTGTGGCCACAGTGGGGGTTGGATCAGGGAACTGATCCAGCTGAAAACTATTATAGTAGATTTCTAAAAATACCAAATTTCATTTGTTGCATGCATGGGTGAGTCTTACAGAAGATCTGCCTACTTCAACACCGTGTCCAGTTGTAACTGACAGCACATAGTTTGGGAAGAAAAGAGCATGCAACGACAGAACAGGCTGTGTCCAAAATACTTTCCAGGTCTCTACGCAATTTGTAGCTCAGGGAATATGTACATCTGATGTGCACTGAAGTCAAAATGCAATGGCTCCTCACCTCCAGTCACAACAAAACAAGATAATGGGTGCCCAGGGTGAGTGAATAGTAGCTTGGAAAGGGTTAACATGCAGATTTTTAAGAAGTTCTTTTAATTATCAGCTACTTGTTAAAAACAAAACCTCAGCAAAAGCAAATGAGGATTAATGTGTTTCTGTAAATTTGATATAACTCTATCTACTTGTCCTTCTGTCTACATTTAGTTTTTTTAAAAAAAGTTAAGAACATTTAAAAATTAAAAATGAGTATTCATGGTAGCACTTTGGTTTGTAACTGGTAAGCTTGCCTTGGCTCTGCTGAACAAAATATTAATCTGCCTGTTGTGTTTCTAGCTAGTCAAGGATCCCCTTTCAAGACAGATTGGGAGGCAGCACTCAGATGCTGGCTTGTCCCGTGAGCTTGTTTCCATTCTTTTAAATTTTGCCTCTTAAAAGATTAAATAGCAGAGCTGGTTTATCAAAAGTTTTTTACTGGACCCTTGCAAGAGTAAGGAGATGAGGAAAACGCAACCTGTAGGCAGTGCCTGTTCATTTTGCCTCTAACAGATGTGCAGAGAAGAAGGGGTGGGAAGGGGTGGGTAAGAGCACCAAGAACACTTGTCATTGTGGCTCTGGAAGCAGATGATGGAGACGCTGGTGGCAGTAAGGCCATACTTTGAGGCAAGGACAGGAGAATAAATGCTATAAGTCAGATATACATAGTATGGCCAAGATGAGCGATCTAGAGCAGAAGTGCCAAAGATGTATACAGGCAGAATATGGATGGCTCACAACATTTCTGTTCCAGGCTAGGTGGTGGACCATGGCATTTTAACAGTCATCTGCGGAAGACAAAATATCTCTAGGTAATGGCTTACACTACATGCCGAACTTACGGCCTCCTGCCTCACACAAAGTCAAGGTGCCACCAGACACCTCATCAACAGGAACAGGCCCATAGCAGAAGGGGACATGCCTCAGTCTTACATGAAAGGCAAGTTGGGTCTTGTTTCTGTCATAGTGCAAAGAAAAAAAGATTTCAGATTCTGATAAATTGTGGGATTAGACTTTATTAACCTCATTTTCTTCTCACTTGCTGCTGTTCTGAGTCAGTCACTAAAGTCATGGCCACATACGGCTGATAAGTCTGACAGGAGAATCAGGTGTGAGATTTTAGCATTTGGAATATTAGGTGTATAGTGGATGTGGTGGGAAGCAAGATGATGTGAATAAACTAGAGGAACTTACGTGTTCCTCAGTGAATTTTCCCTTGACAGTTTGCAGAAATACAGTGAGTTAGCTGTCATCATATAATATATTAGTATAAAACAGTGTAAAAAGAGACAATATGCTTAGGCACTGATTAAAGAGAAAAGGGGAAGAAAAAAACCAAAGCCATACAACCAAGGTCTTTGTTAGGGAAAGGGAATTTTGAGAAAGTTTGGAAATGTGCCTCCATTTAACTTCAGGAATTAGTTTTGAATTAGTTGGAAGTATTTTCATTCAGGCTGCAAACCAGCCCAAAGACCACCTGCTGTGAAATAAAGGAGCACAGACCAACGGTTATTATAGCAATAGCCATAAGTTTACTGCTTATTGGTACTAAACTTAAATCTTAGTAATTTTGAATTACTGAGTTAGCTTAGATTTATGGAGATGCAGGATCATTTAGAACTGCAGTCATTCCAGAAGGGTATATTATCTAAACCAATTTTCTCATAGTCATCCAATTTCAATACCATAGTTACGGTTGTATCAGCGTTTCCATTATAAACTCCTATTTTCAGGGGTTTATAATTTGACCATAAAAATTCAGTCCTTGTTGAAACTTGGCATACAAGGTCTGAGATGAACAACCTTGTTCTTTTTCAAAATTTGTAGGAAAAAAAAAATCTGATCTGTTCAGCCATTTCTAATGTTCCAGCTCTGCAAAGAAAAGAACAACAAGGCAGAAGTTGACTGTTTGACATCCTTCACTGTCCATTTACCATAACTTAGCTGAGACCTTTCTTGGTAAGCAGAAGATTGCAGGTTGTTCCTGTGTTGTGATGGGCAGGAAAGCAAATAATACACATAGTGAAAAACACTTGAGGGAAGATTTGCACTTCTGTGTAGCTTTTTTAAGGTGCATGCATGCGATTTTGAGTGTTCATAAAACAGTTAAGAACAACTTTTTAAGATGCAAAAAGAAGGCTCAAGTTTTGGAAAGCTGAGTGGCTCAGATGATGACATAGGCCTTATGTAAACACCTCTGATTTATTTTTGCTCTTTTAGAAATTTGCTTGGAAACAGTATCGACCTCATTCTGCTAAAGTGTTCCCACAAATATATTTGAGCTAAAATATTCATATTAACCCATATTAATTCAACATTGATTTAATTTGTTAATTTGAATTTTGAATTACTTATTAACTTTGTGTTCATAGATCACTTATGCTGATACATTAGCTCATCCTGCTTATTTCAAATGCACCTCTCTATCCACTAGAAGGCACACCTTACATTCAGATTAATGTGTCTACAATTGGTGGAGTCTTATTCAGAATCATGTTTAAAAGCACATTTTTTCCATCTGAGCTTAGAATAATGCAGATAAGTCTGACATTTCAACCAACAGAAAATATACAAGTTTTAAGTTTTAGCATTAAATGAAACTAGCAATGATTATTTTGCCTCCGGCTGCTGATTATTACCGTACAGTACTTCAGAAATACTTAGAGCCATGGAGTGTGTAAACCTACAGCAAAGTTCACAAAGTCACAGTTGGATGAAGTACCAGGAAAACAATTGCTCTGGCAAAGCCTTCTTTTAATCTCATGGTTAACTTAGCTGAAACTGAGATTCTGTAAAATCACCCCTATTTAAGTAGTTCTCTGAACTGTGAGATGGACTTGCATTTTTGTTTATTTCTCTTGTGGTTAATAAACCTTTGAAATGGAAGGTTCAGTTTAACCTCAGAAAGAACTCTAGATATTACTGTTGCTTGAGGGTTTGATCCTATGCTCCAGGAAGTGAATTACAAAATGACTATTGATTGAAAAGAATTGAGATTAAACCAAAACCAACAATAATAAGAAAACCTCATAGTTTGTCGTATTCCAAATAATCTGAAGCTTGATACAATTTTCAAAGTGGAAATGATATGATTCTACATTAGACACACATTTTGCACATATCTAAAATAAAACATTTGCTGATGTTTCTGATAAGGAATAGGAATAGGTGCCAGCCATAAGGTTTAAGGTACAAATCCCTGCCTGATTTATACAAATAAGTGTTCGTTAATGTAGAAAACAGTGAAAATTCTTTTGGTATTATTGAAATGGTTAGTTTTTTAAAGCTCTAAAACTGTCTCTTGCTTCTTCCTGTAATTATGAAGAAAGTTGGTAAAATGTTGAAGTTGCATTAAAAACTTGTGATACTGTCAGAATTGATTTCTACTGGCATTTGGGTCTTTAACCTCAAACATTTAAGCTTATATGCTAGAGAAAAAATTTACAGTACTTACAGTTTACTGTATACAGCCACCATATCTCAAAACCAAGCTAAGATGTAAACCAAAATGGAAGTGTTGCAAGGAAAACAATTTGCCTTGCATGCAGTCCTGAAAAGCACTGATAAATTGTGTGATGTTTTGAAAGCTCTCGTTGACAAAACCTCCACTTACTGACACATGTTTTGCCATGGTTAAAGGTGTGTACATTTTCAATATGGCTTCTCATAAGAAATTTTTCTGTAGACTTAAACATGTGTCTTTAGTCAACCCAACTTGGTAATTTTGGCCTAATTCTAAGCTGCTGAAATATCATACTGTTGACATTATGAGGTTATATTATTGACTTTCTCATAACTAAACACTCCTGTGATTTGATTTATATTGGCGTCCTTGAGTCTGGGGAATTAGCAGAACAGGAGCACGGAAAGAGTCAGCTCCTGTCATTATAAACTTTTTCTTAAAATAGAAAAGATGAACGCTGGGTGAGACCAAGGAACTCTCAACCTTTCTATTTTATATATCCAAAATCAAGGCACAGAAGAATTACAAGTTGAAGGGCACCCTTCAGATATGAAAAATCATTTTTACATTCCACACAAATCTGTAGGAGAAAAAAAATAAATTAGAAATTCAAAACATTGAGTTGGTCTTTTTAGATATCCCAACACCCTGACGTAGCAATTCAGGATTCCTTGTGTCCCTTATTCTGGGTATATTTTGATGATGACATGGATGGAGCTTCAGCAGTGGACTCCGCCTTCACTCTTTTATGTGACACCTCTACGGAAACCCAAACCCAATTGTCCTCAGCAGGTAGAATTGTTCTGCACTATCCTAAATCCATATAAAATGTATCAAATATTAAAGACTTCATGGAGTTTCTCTCTGAAGGCTGTGAGACAGTGGTGAATGACTCAAAATCAGAATTGGCAGAAAAAAGTCTCTAAACCATTATAATTTTAAATTTTCATTATTTTTTTTTTTCCAGTTCTTGTATGAGATGAGAGAGTCAAATAGCAAATACTTTCCCTAGACAAAGTAAAGCAAATGGACATTATTTTGATCAGGTCAAAAACAATGTTTGCTTTCATAATTTTTTAATTTTTTTTTTTCAGAACCAGTTTTTTACACATTCTTAAGTGGCAAATTAACTCACAGTTTGGAATGCTCTTGAGACAGAAAAATCCTTGAAAACAATCCTTTCTCACACACTGAAAGATTTGAGTCTGGAAAATTGGCATATTCTAATATTCTGATGAGGGAGAAAAATGAAAAGCTTCAGTTATTAAATTCCTGAGCAATATGATTAAAAATATATAGTGATTAGGAAAGGTAAAGGGAAAAGGTATGGATCCCAGGGGGTATCTTTCATTCTGTTGTACCTAGTTTTGTTTTTGCCACTGTCAAAAAGGAAAATTTGCTTTTTCACCTTCATTTTTAGAACTGACTGCTGCCTGTCTCCCACATGGAAGATATATTCACACACATTTCTTGTTTCCTCAGCAAAACTGGGGGATGAATTCTTATGGGATCTCACCTTATAGATCCAAAGTCTTTCATTCTTGCTTTCCACACTGGACAAGAAAAGTGCTTTATAGTTTATTTTCTTTCTTTTTAAAGTAGAGTTCCTACACTCAGAGTCATTAATCTGGATTAAAATCTGAGTTAATGAAACATGGGAGAGCATTGGCAAAGTCAGCCATGTTTATCAAATATATCTATCAATTAGAGAGTTGGTAGACGTGTAATATTTATTTCACAAGAAACAAGAGATTGCATTTATTATGTATAGAATTAAGGTGCCCTTATGAGGAAAGACATTGATTTGCATTAAGGGATGAGACTGTGCTAGCAAATAAAATTAACCACATTACCTTTCACTAGAGGGAAATGACATTATGGAGGAATGTTTGGCACCAGCCAAAGATGTGTTGAGGAACCTTCTAACAAATGATGCAAAGACTGTGGCACCCAGCTCAAATCTATGCCTTGGAGCTGGCTTGTTTGTTTGTATAGATGTAGTATGGGAAACTGAATTCTGTTCTTTTTTTCAGTTTTTGGATTTTAGAAAGAAATAAAACCTCAGTAAACACACTTCACCCGTTTATGTCTGTTCCCCCATTTGTTAACGGACACAAGAATACTGACCTCTTTTGCAAAGATCCTTGAGATCTCTGGATGAAAAATGTGATATGTCAGAAAAGTTTTTTTCATCAGCATTATGCGCATCATAATTTAGAAGGACAATGAAATTAAATCACATAGTCATTGCAAAGGAGTGAAATGAACTTGAATGACTTTGGCACCAGTCACTTATTGTAGAAGTATTGGTGTGCTTAGGGCCAATGAAGTTGGAACAACTCTATTTCTTCCAGCCAAAAATGTGGCTTACTGGCAAGTGGAAAACTAGCCAGACCTTTGCCAGATACTGCATGCACAGCTGTATAGATTATGGGCCATTGCTCTTCCATCTGTAAAACAGGCCCACGAATCCAATGCTTCGTGCCTGGATTGAGGTTGAAAGGGAATTCATTAGGAAGAAGAAAATAAATAAAATTTTAAAAACCACAACAAACAAACAAACAAAAACCAAAGAAAACAAAACAAGCAAACAAAAAAAACCACACCAAAAACCAGAAAGGAATGACCCATATCTCAGAACAAGAACTTTAATATTCTTTTTGTCAGATTATCTTCATTCCTCTTCCCTTCCATATGTACAAATCCATTAAAGTACAAACTGCTAGTATTAGTTTATTTATTACTATGGGGATCAGCAACCCTTGTTCTGATCCAGAACTCTACTGAGACATGGATAGAAAACGTCCCAAAGACAAAGAATCGGCTAGACTGTGTTCAATCATCTGAGGAGCTGAGACAAAGCACTCTCAGGCAGTGATATATCCAGGGAGCAATATATGCCTTAGATAACTATTTTAGGAAACATCAAATATTTATGTAGAAATATTCTCTTTCTCTCTTGCTCCTGTTAACTAGAGAAAATATCTAAATGGCCATGGACACACAAGTAGAATCTACTGGTATTTCCCCCTTCATCCGCTGAGACCCAGGGTCTAAAGTTAAAAGTCCTCTAAAAATAATGTTAAAGGAAAGTTTAGAGGGATTGCAGGAAACTGGGAAAAAAAAAATAATTACAGAAAATAAGGAGGGAGTAACATGGTTTCAAGAAAACTGGTTTGCATTTTGTTGGTCAACTTTACAGAGACTGGGTTCTCTGGGAAGCTGGTTCTGAGATATAAATAAAGAAGATAATATTAAGAGCTGAATTCATGTAATGGATCATTTAGGAGACAATTCTGAAAGGTCCAGTATGAAAGAGTAGAAAATGAACTTCCTTATTTATGAAACCAAGTGTGATATAACTTTACACTGAGTGGTCAAATGTATTAATAACATGTTCCATCTTGTTAATTTAATATTCTTTGAATAAAGGTCTTAATTTGGAATGCTAAATAACTCCGCAATTTGAATTAGATAAAGACCAACCTTCCCCATAGTTGTACTCTGGAAGAGTAAGTTTAGGGTTTTTCCAAGAAGAAACACATGTCAACCTTAAAAAAACCCCTCAAATCTGATTATTAGCTTTCTCCTTTGTTCACCTGTTAAGTTCAGAAAGCAGTGAAACTGGCCTTGTATGGAAACAAAAGGCACTTGAATTAAGAGGGAACAACATAGAAAATAAAATGTAAGAAATGGGCATCTCAGCTATCCCAGTACCTAAATACACAGTTCACCTGCTCTGTAATCTTATGCCTACGTGCCATGATACGCTTCCCAACTCATTTTCTAAAGAAATCCTCCCCTTTCTGTAGCGGATCCTTCTCAAAGACAAATATTTCATCTTCACATCTTCCAGAAAAAATGTTAACATTTATAGCTAAGACTTTGAATAGAGTCTTGTTTTGAATAAATGCTGAGCTCAGATATGATCCTTAGTGACTGTAAAGACAGGCCAGCACCGGTGTCTTGAATCATTATGACCAGGTACTCTTACCTTATCTAAATCATTATCTACATTAAGTGTAACCAAGCAGACCAAAAGGCAAAACTAATGAACATACAAGAAATGAAAAGTGGAGTTAAGGTTGCTCTCTTCTTTGAGTTCATAAATAAATAAAATCTGTTTTTCTTCTAGGGAAAACTGAACTTTCTTGTTCAGCTCAGTCCATTTCACCAGTTTACTTTTGTAAAATCGTGTGTTTTTACCCATAACTGTAAATTAAGTTTTATTTCAAAGATCTAGCACTATTATGACTTAGTTGTTAATTTTCCTCTAATTCAGTGACCTTCTGTCCTGTCCACGAATTCTGCCAATCTAAGCTGAAACATTTCTTTGCTAGGACCGGTATGCATGTCCCTGTTTGGTTTTTTGTTTTGTTTTGTTTTTCCTTTGCTGAAATGAATACCCAGCCAAATACACTGCAGTCTCGTGGTTTGAGATTCATTTTATTCTGATTCTCTGTTTTTTTCCACTGTAAATTTAGATTCAGAATTCCCTGCCCAGTAGGAGAGGGAGGAAAGATGTGTGCTGGTCATTTGCATATTTTAACAGACGGAGCTGCTTTTACTGTGCAGCTGTCAATGCAGAAGAAATATTCTTTGGGGTAAAGCACTAGGCTAGGCAAAAAAAGTCTGTGAAGACTTCCATCTCTTCCAACCCTGCTTTTCCATCAGTTGGAAGAGAAGATATTGTCATTTTACAAGATTATCTATTCTCCTGTAGTCAAAAGGACAGATATCCCTGGTGGTTTCTGGAAAGCTCAGCTCTCCAAGACACTAAAATACTTTCTCTTTTAATAACTCCAAGAACAGATGAGTACGCTTTGCAACTGCTTGGACTTTGCTAATGAAACAGACTGGATTAAATTTTGCAGTAGACCCATAAAGTAGGAGGTTTCTAGCTCAATGGTCAGTGATGGCATCTGCTGCAGCAAAACTCAATGTATTCTTTCTGTGAGGAATCAAGGCTTAGGATTACATTAAATTCTGCTTCTTTTCAAAAGCAGGCATTTGCTCTCATAAACAACAATAGAGAGTGATGAAGAAACAAACAGAAATTATAGATTTGTTACTGAAGGTGGTAGATGAGTAGTATTAATCTACATTTTTTAATTGACTAAAAATCTGATACACCAGAATGTATGACCTAATTCAAAGTACGTAATATTAGAGGTCTAAAAGTTAAGTTGAATATGCAGGGCATTTCTTTAGGTGAGGAAATATTGATTATTAGCTAAAACTGAGCACACAAATTTTAGAAGGATAAACATGGATGTGAAAATTCAAGCTTGGCTGGATTTACTGAGCTGAAGTGACAACAATTTTTCTGGTCTTGTGGTAATGGTTCTTAAATATCTCTGGTTTTCAGAAATCTTCCTTGTCTAAGTTTTTCAGGTTTCATCTTCTGAGCACAGGGCTTCAATATGTCTTTGTCCATTCAATTAAACCAACTGTGACCAAAATTGCTATCAGGATGGAGGTAGTCTCCTGGTCAAAGGCAGTAGCACCCACAGATTGACATAACAATGGGAACAAAAGACGCAGAGGGAAAACAGCAGTATTTTATATATGATGGACTGCAGGGAAATATCAAGGAGTCATCAGTTCCTTCTTTCTACACCCAGTCTTTCACTCTGACCACTGCTGGTATCCGTGTGATTCAGAGCGTTTTTATCTATCTAGGAAGTCCTAATTTAACTTTCATTTCAGTCCCCCTGATGAATTTGAAGAGCTATATTTTCTACCATGTTTGTTGTTACAGCATAAACACAGTAACTTTATATGTTTCACTCCCCAATGCAAAATACCATGTCTTCTTTCTTTTCTTTTTTTTTCAATTTATTTTGTGTTTGTGAGTTGTGTTCAACAATACTGCCCACATATTTTAAAAGTGGCAACATAAGGAGTTATTTGCAAGAAGTCTTGAAGCACCATCAAGGACACCTGCTTGCAGGATTGTATTAAATTGAGATCAGCCAACATTACAGTGTATTTCAGCACTGGAATCAGCCAAAAATATGTCCCTAGCAGTGCTATTTTCATTATTCAGACCTTCACCCAAAATCTGTGTAACCGCCTCTTAAATTAATTTTCACACTTGCCTGTCTCTATAACTAGCTTCAGCAGTGTGTTGTGTATTTTAACTACAAGGAAATATTGCAGGTAGAAGAGTTCTCCCTGAAGTCACTAGCAACCTCCTTAAATTCAATCCACGGTCTCTCAATCCCACGCTTGCAGTGGGGGGCACCTGTCATCTTTTTCAACACGGCAAGCTGTGCCCTAGATTCTGCACCCCCCTCCTTTCCCACCATACAGGTATGTGTGAGTGTATGTTCTTTTCCCACTGAATTTTTTATTCAATAAATAAATAAAACTTTCCTGAAGTTGCTAAGGTCTCAAAGGTGCAGGAACTTGTAATATGAAAAAAAAGAAAAAAGAAAAAAAAAAGAGTTCAAAGACAACCAGGCAATGTAGAAAGGAAAAGATCAGTTCAGTGGGATATAACAGGAAAATTGAATTATTCTAGACTAACACCAGTGGAACGGGTGGGAAATATTAACAAAGTCCTAATAAATATCGTGTTCATCTTATGCATTTGGGCTAAAGTCATGTGAGTTAGCTGCAGAACCTAGAATGAGCACCAGAATTCATAGGGGGTGCAACAAACTTTCGCTGGTAACAAAATACAGATTTTCCAGGAAGGAAATAATTATTGATACCATAATGAAAGTGTCACTTCCTCACCGTAAGATGTAGCTGTGCTGGACTCTTCTTCCTCTTAGGTGATGTGTAGACTAGGCTTTATTAATATGTTAGGCATAATATATAGATCAACATAAGCTGTTCCTAAAATCAGACTATATCTCAGAATTTCCTAAAGTGCTTTGCACATCATTTACCTAATCTAATATGTTGAAACCACTGCATAACCCCCTTATTACATCGGATGTCGCATTAAAAGTTTCAGGACTCCACCTCAAACATAGTACTACCCTGTTTGTATCTACAGCTCTCATGTTTCTATCACAGCAGCCATTTAAGTGTCTTAGAGGTAGAGAAAAATAAGTTTTAGATTACTTTCACCAAATAATTTTCACCCTTAGGCTTCAGGCTCCATCTAAATAACAGGCAACAAACAGAAGCAATTTATCCCTACCCTGCTTTGAGCATCTTTTCCTTTCCAACTTTCTGTCTGCAGCACAGACGTCAGTTTTCTTCACAAAATGCTCATTCATTGAAGCCAAATATTACACTCCAAACCCTTTGATTTTGGTGAGGGAGCAACAGAAAATAGAGAGGTTCCCATTCAGGTAACCTGGAATACTCAGCAATGATTTTCTGAAATATCAGAATGTCCCATATATTAAAATTTCCAGTTTTATCCAAGAACAGTGCTGCTGCTGAAATAACTTTTGTTCTGTCTATAGACTGATCAAAAATCAAACATATTTGTTGATATGTTTTTGATTGTGGGCCAAAAGTGAGCATCTGAAATGTGTTTGTGAAATGTCTCGAACTGATGTTGGTGGGCAATCAATGTCAAGGAGCTTCTTGAATTTTGTTTTGGGTCCCTAAAGAATTCCAGTAATAGAACAGTACCTGAATGAAATTATAAGTTTGTTGTTTTTTTTTTTCTTCTATAAATAACTTAAATTAGAAATATTTTTCTCTGAATTAAATTGTAAATAATTTTCTTGGGTAGGGGATCCGTCCAAGATGGACAAGACCTTCATCTTGCTAATTTTAATTGGAGTTATCAAAAAACTGTGCCTGGACAGAAATCTTTAGTGGTGTTTTCCAAATCTTCTTTACGATGCCAAATGCAGGCAACTTGGTGAATCCCTGCAACATGATTCAGAAGGATAGTTTAAAGGCTGTGGTTTACAGTGGCCCCATTCATGAGATGCAGCTTCTGTTTCTCACTTGTTTGTAGCTTTAGCTACTATATATCACCTCATGGGTTTCTTCACATGCTGATTTATTGATTAAAAAGGCAGAGTCCTTGGGATATGAGCTTTTTGGGTAAAGATGAATAGAGTGGGGCCTGAGTTCATAACCTCTGAATGCTTTCATAGCACACATAATAAGTGATAGCAGGCTAATGGTGTGCAAAGTTTATCCTTGACTTTTGCAAATGGGGAATTTCATCTATAAGAAAAACCCCACCTGAAATCAAAGGAACCTCTGCAACCCAAATCTACCATCACATCTCCAGCTCACACTAAATTATCCTTTCCACCCTCCATAAGAAAATTCCCCCATAGGGATTTCAAACACCAATGCTTTTGCCAGATATTTAATTTTTTTGAATGATTCTTTTTGCATCCATCTTAATTCTGCTCATCTCATGGGGGAACAGAAGAGAAAAAAAAAAAAAAAAAAAAAATGAAGAGAGCAAGACAAAGAAAGAAGTTAAAAAAAATACAAACAAACTCATCAAAATGATAATTGCTAAGTTATCATTTGGTTGCTCTTTTCCAGTCTAGCTGCTGCGGCAGCTCCTCTCTCGTCTTCCACTCTGCCTTAGCTCCCAAATGGTATCAATTATCCACAAATCTCACAGGGCCTGCACCATCTGAATAACAATTCATTAACCTTCACTTTCCTCCTGCTGATTAACTCACCCCCACCACCTCCCCAATGTAGGAGACAGCGTGTTGGAAATTCAGCCAAACTTTTTAATTATGCAAATAATACAATACCCTGAGATAATTATTTAGCCCAGGACTCAGGCTGCATAGTCTATGCTCTGCTCTGCTCTCATAGGCTTTTCGACACTTGTTCTTTTCTTTACATCATCTTAGTTGTGTCAAGGAGAATGAAGGATTTTCAGTTTCTCTCAATGCAGGTGATCACTCAGAGAAGCTCTGCACAGACGTGCCATGGCTTCGGGAAGAATAGGTTGCTGCAAGGCTGGCCAGGGAGCACAAAGAGCCAGTTTAAGTTTTCAATATCTGTCTTTCAGTTCACCAGCTTCCAAGCAGCCTCCAGATAAATCCTGTGTGGATCAAAACGATTTCATTGCAGGGCTGAATTTTACATCCTACATCTGATAGGACCCAATCTGTGTTGTTCAAGCTTTTTCATTGCTTGTGTCTGGTGTGGAATTGCTGAGCACTGCCTACTTTTTGTCAGCCAAACCCCTTTCTTATTGCAGCCAAATTTAATATTTCATAAACGAATAATTGGAAATCAAGTTTAAACCTTCAAACTTTTCTTTTTGACAGAGATAACTTTAAAGAAAAAATTATGACCAGAATTTTGTTTTATACAAATACATATAACTCATCCAGAGCTAACTCAGGAATGGCAGGATGGAATTGTTTCAAACTCTCTAGCATGCTTTTTGACAGACACATATGGGATTGTTTCCATTATCCAAAGGGAAAGATCCTGGACACATGAGATTTTGAACTTGGGTCTGAGATCAGTTCAACTTATGGCTCTAACCAAGTCACATAAATATGTGTAGGCATCAGTTCAAGTGGTCTACACAAATACCTTTGCAGGTCTGGCTGGTTTCATGAGTTTCTTTACTTGTAAAATAGAGGTGACATTGCTCTATAAGGAATTTCCAAATCTTTCAACTGAAACTTTCTTAGAATTACAGATCACATCGACAATATCAAATTTTTCCATCTGCTACACTCATTTGAAGTCATTCCTGCACACTGGAAGAAGACTGATTCTGCTTGATAATCACCTTTAAATATGGCAGCATAAGAAATCTTTTGGGAGATTAAACTCTGCAAAATTCAGGAAAGATCAGATTTCTCTGACACTATTTTATATGTCCTAATTTAACAGTGTTTAAATTTCCTTCTTGGAAGCAGGTCATGCTTATGTACTCAATATCTTCAACTTCTGAAATTTTATAAAATTTTATAAAATTTCAAAATTTCTTAGACATTCAGACTGATTTCACTGTCCAGAGTATAAAAGAGAAAAAACCTACATTATTATGATGCTGTGGTGTTAAACTTCAAAATCACTTTGAAACAAGAAAAAAACACTAAGCCATTCTATTATATTGTAATTCTCAATTTCTTAGGTATTTTGAAGTAGCTGAATATAGTTTTCTCAGCTTGGAAGTGGAAAAGACATGAAAAAGACAAATCCCTGTTCTTAAATACATTTCTAAGCTTAATTAGGAATTGTTAAATCCATAAATGGACTCCATAGATTGTTTTATCAGCTGCTTCCTAAATAAGTCTGCTCTTCTTTTGCATGTTGCCTGTCCTGCAGGAACACCTCTTGTTTTGTGGATGAGCATAAACTATTAAAATCCCAGCATTTTACAGCAAATGCACTCCTTGACTAATCTTGTCAGCTGGACTTAATCCACTATGATGTTGAAATACGTTTGGATTACACAAAACATACATGTTTGTATAATTACGGACTGTGACCACAGATTCATTCAATCTCTCCCTCACATTTATTACTTTTACAGGCAGTTCCTTGCTCAGGCTGCTGACTTTTACAGGTCTCATCCTTAGGTACGTAGATATTCTCATACCTTCTTAAGAAACCAAGCTGAGGGTATCTACCCAGCAGCAGGAGTGAGATGTGACAATACCAAGTCCAAAATCATCCTGTAGACCAAATGCCTTAAGTTATTTAAGAACCTAATGCTTAAAGAAATGTCCTGTTTGACAGAGATGCAGAGCACCTTTAGCTGTGATTATCTAGAATGGAAAATTCTGATGATCTTCCTTCCCTTCCCTTCCCTTCCCTTCCCTTCCCTTCCCTTCCCTTCCCTTCCCTTCCCTTCCCTTCCCTTCCCTTCCCTTCCCTTCCCTTCCCTTCCCTTCCCTTCCCTTCCCTTCCCTTCCCTTCCCTTCCCTTCCCTTCCCTTCCCTTCCCTTCCCTTCCCTTCCCTTCCCTTCCCTTCCCTTCCCTTCCCTTCCCTTCCCTTCCCTTCCCTTCCCTTCCCTTCCCTTCCCTTCCCTTCCCTTCCCTTCCCTTCCCTTCCCTTCCCTTCCCTTCCCTTCCCTTCCCTTCCCTTCCCTTCCCTTCCCTTCCCTTCCCTTCCCTTCCCTTCCCTTCCCTTCCCTTCCCTTCCCTTCCCTTCCCTTCCCTTCCCTTCCCTTCCCTTCCCTTCCCTTCCCTTCCCTTCCCTTCCCTTCCCTTCCCTTCCCTTCCCTTCCCTTCCCTTCCCCTCCCCTCCCCTCCCCTCCCCTCCCCTCCCCTCTCCTCTCCTCTCCTCTCCTCTCCTCTCCTCTCCTCTCCTCTCCTCTCCTCTCCTCTCCTCTCCTCTCCTCTCCTCTCCTCTCCTCTCCTCTCCTCTCCTCTCCTCTCCTCTCCTCTCCTCTCCTCTCCTCTCCTCTCCTCTCCTCTCCTCTCCTTGAAACAGGTCACATACTTAATTGCTTGTGTAAGGTGTTCCATAATTAATTTTAAGGACCCAAGTTTTAACAGCTTGCCTTATGGAAAAAAAGTCACAATGAAAAGGAAAGCCAGTACTGAAATGAAAACAAAGGTAGCCTTAGCCCTCTGGCACACGTTCAGTGTCTTGGGTTATATTGCTTCTTTGTATCAATGCTACATATGAATAACTCTTTGCTTGCCTAGGGGTTGCTTCTGTCCTTTTCAGTGCCCAGAAAATGACAAACACTTAACAATACACAGAAATCAGGTTAGGAAGTTAAATGAAAAATAATATTTGATTCAAATGAAACATTTGGAACACAACATCAGGCCTATGCAAGTATTACCAATGGAATGCATTCACTTTCTCAGAGGTTAGAGAAGTGCCCCCTAAATATTTTCTGTAAAGGCACGAAGTGTAATGGGAGAAGGTATAAATACCTAGCTTTAACATGTATCCAGGACATCACTCTTGCTAAATCTTCAGTCACTGTGAACAATGAAAGTTTGATTTTTTCACTGACTTAGAGACAACCTATTAACTTTTGGTTACATAATGCCACCAGAGAATATGGGTTTGGTATCAACAGGCATTCACAAGCAAAATTCTTCCTAATGGAGCTCCAAGACCATGTCTTCCACCATTCTGAAGCTCTCCACACCTCTGAGTGCACATTTATCCTTGAAGTTTTTCTACTTAAGCAGAGAAGTATGCAGAAATCTTCCATGCTAGTATTTTATTGTTAGCACATGATGTGATACTGATGCTTAGTTCAGGTTTTCTTGGGTGCAATCATTTTCACTTAAATCCGGCATATTCCTATGCCATTTTTGGAAGACATACAACATTGATTATGTGGCTTGCCTTTTGTACAAACCAATACTTGTCCTAGGACTTTTCAGATTTAGAGCTAAAATAATGTTTCCAGGTAAGATTTACTGACCTTGCTTCTCTATCCGGCTAGGCTGACCTTCAAAACCAAACTTGGAGAAGGACTCAGTTAATGTATGTCTACAAACTAGTAACTTGATTTTTGTATAAGTGCTAAGCTAACTCTGTTTAATTGATTTTCCACATTGTACACTGAGAAATAGGATTTTTATGGCTCTTGAATAATTCAGAACTTTGATTCCTAAGGCAAAAAAAATGGGCAAGGAATAAAAGCATAATTATCATTGCAGCAGAGGTCAAAAGGACAGGCTGGCCATAAGTTCATAATGTGCTTGTGCTCTTGGACTCATTGTGGACTGTGGAATATTACCTTGTTGAAATCTTATTACTTAAGGAAGAAAAAAAAAAAGCACACAGGCAGTTAGCTGCAAAAGAAATGGAGGAAGTGTTAATTTTTAAGCAAGTTTGACAAAGATTGAGTTTCATATGACAAATACTGTCAGCAAGACAGGATTCTGTCAGTGGAAGAAGTTTAAACATTAACAATTTCTGTCAGGCTGTTGACACAACCACGGCAGACATTTCCCAAGATGCTGAGATGACTGCTGGCATTTGTCAACAATCCTGTCACAGTGACAGCAATAAGACCATGTCTGGAAATGTGACAGTTTTGGCTTTGTGTTCCCCTGAGCATTGGCCCAGGTGTTCACAGAAAGTGTGGGAAAAACCCGTATTTCTGCATTGTCATTCGAACGCGGAAAAAAACACAGGAGGAAAATGAGCTGTCACTCCAATTCCCGTGATGCCTTGCTGCTTAGCATAACTCTACTCTGTGGCCCAGGGTCCACTGGTCCATACTCTGACAGATAATTAAGAAAGCAGCAGCTTTTTCTAGACGGCTCTTCCTCATGATTTGCATTTTAGCCAGAGGCGACCAGTTATAAAAAAAACATGATGGAAAGATGGTAAGAAGCCAATTAGATGGATGGATGGCTGACTGACAGCTCTCTGGTATTACTACTCCAGATTTCATTGTATGTAGCCTGGCAGTTTTCAACGAGAACCAACTTTTGCAGGTTTGTAGAGCTGTTAAATGAAGGACTATATATAGAATGCAATGGCTTTACACAAATCTTTTACATTTTCCTGAAATAAATGTTATTTCCACTCTAGTTGAAACAAAATAACCTTTCTTAATTAATCACAATTCATGTAACTGCATTCAGAAATTCTGGAAGACTTTGTATGAAAATAGCTCTTTCAATGCAGCAATGATTAAAAAGTGAGATGTGAGATAAACTGTGACACTACAACACAGCAGAGGTGAAGCCTGTTAGTAATTAGTGCTTCTAAGGAACAAGTCTAATTTTTAACATCATTAAATGACACTGACTCATTTGAAATAGTAAAATACTTGTCTGAAGGAAAGAAAGTATTCCAGGAACACAGAGAAAACTGAAATTTCTCATTGTACTGGGGGAATCTGTCCTCACTGGATGTTTTCTTTCTTCTGGGGATCTATTTCTTTTTCTTTTTTTTTTTCTGTTGTTTTTCTCAGTGAGGAAAGATTGTTTTGCACAGGACCTAACAGTTTTAAATATGAAATAGCTTGTAAATTGCTACTTTCCAGCTCATCTGTTCAGCTCCAACAGCTGGTAGCCAATCAGAATTATTCTTCTGTGTTAGTGCCTTGTGGCTGTATCTCACTATAAAATTTAAACATTAGCAGAGCTTTTGTTTCACTTTTGTGTTGTTTGTGGATTATTTTTTTTTTATGAATACCAAATTTAACAAAGCGCAGCAGCGATTGCAGTTCCAAAGCTGCAGCTGCCATCGGATGAATAATAGTCTTCAGCAACATAAAAAGTCCGTCAGCTTTCTTTGGGTTCTGCAAGTTTATCCAATGCTGGCAATTATCTCTTGATGAATGGTTGGTTGTTTTAGCAAAATTTCCTGTAAATCAGTGCTTCAAGGAATATGACTTTGTGGATGTGAGTCATATGAATTGTTGGGAGCATGGATAACTGGAAAAGCTACCCCTTCTTTTTCCTGCTGCAGTATGACAAAACCAAAACAAACCCATTGGAATCTTCTTGTTCAAAGCTGTCTAAGATTTCTTTTTTTCAGATAAAACATAATTCAAAAATAGAAGGCAAATTTTTAGCATGTTAAAGGCCAGGTTATACTAATTCATCTTTAATAGCAGTCTATGCGTTTTCTACTGGAACAAAATAGACTATTCATATTAATAGAATATGTGAATTTATTCTATAGTGAATTGCTCAGAGCTGGTAAAACTTTTAGAAGACTCAGGAATCTCATTTCAGTCTTGTCTTCCATTTCACTCCATTTTGACTGCATCCACATTTTTTGTAGGCAAGGAGAAGCCTGAACCATGGGCTGCAGGATGCATTGTGAACCTCCTGGGGACAAAAAAGGGACTTCTAATAGCACAGCCTGTAAATGTAATGTAAATTTTTACTATAATGTTCTTCCAGTGTTTATTTATTTATTTAAAATCTAAAACATGCATTCATTTCAATCACTTCTTTATTTGCAAACAATGTGAGAAATGCTTGTGGACTTTATTTCAGTGTATCTAAGAGTGACGTAACATTGATCCAGAAAATACACAATGATTATTGACTTGATTTGTCTCACTGCTACTACAGAAGAAAGAAATGAACAGTCATGACATATTTTTAACTTTTCATCTGGAAACACTTGAAAAGACTGGACAAAGTAAATATTGCACACATTTTTTGCTTGAGCGACTTGTTTTGTTACAGTTGAGCTTCTGAGGACTCAAGGACAGGGAATTAACTGTTAATACAATCATTACATGAGGATGGAAGAAGGGGTGACAAAGTATAGGTTGGGAAATTACATATTAGAGAGCAGTGTAGGGGAAATGGACCTGGGGGTCCTGGTGGACAACAGGATGACCATGAGCCAGCACTGTGCCCTTGTGGCCAGGAAGGCCAATGGCATCCTGGGGTGTATTACAAGGGGGGTGGTTAGTAGATCAAGAGAGGTCCTCCTTCCCCTCTATTCCACCCTGGTGAGACCCCATCTGGAATATTGTGTCCAGTTCTGGGCCCCTCAGTTCCAGAAGGACAGGGAACTGCTGGAGAGGGTCCAGCACAGGGCAACAAAGATGATTAAGGGAGTGGAGCACCTCCCTTATGAAGAAAGGCTGAGGGAGCTGGGGCTCTTTAGTTTGGAGGAGACTGAGGGGTGACCTTGTTAATGTTTATAAATATATAAAGGGTGAGTGTCAGAAGGATGGAGCCAGGCTCTTCTCGGTGGCAAACAATGATAGAACAAGGGGTAATGGGATCAAGCTGGAACACTTCTTCTCAGTGAGGGTGACAGAGCTTGGACCAGGCTGCCCACGGAGGTTGTGGAGTCCCTTTCACTGGAGACATTCAAAACCCGCCTGGACATGTTCCTGCGCGACCTCACCTAGGCGTTCCTGCTCCAGCAGGGGGATTGGACTAGATGATCTTTTGAGGTCCCTTCCAATCCCAAACATACTGTGATACTGTGATTAAAACTTCAGTATGATTTTATTGTGCCAGGCTGTAGTGATCAGGTCTGGAATGTGACTATGAAACCTGAAACTACTCATGTTAGAAAGATTCAGGGACAATTAAGGTGGAAAACATCTAATCTACCTTTACCTATTTAAAAATTAGGTATTTAGTCTAAGATTGATTCTTCTGCTATCAGGTTGAGAGACCTGCTCTGAGGATGATCCAGCCTAAGACCAAGTGTCTTGACACTTCAGTTATTTGTCTTTATAAGCTATAGGAGGAAGATGAATGTCTAGTTTAAAATAGTCACTTTTTGGGTGGTTTGTGTTGGATAAAATGGATCCCAAATCCCATTTATATATGGTTGTGTTTTGGGATCTAAATCTTACACAGTTCTTTGGCCTTATCCAAGACTGAAGGCCAGGATATCGCTCAGGTCTGACACAGTGGCTTGCATGATAATTCACTTTGTTTAAGGAGAATCCAGAAATTTACATGTAAATCTTTTGTTTTAACAGTCAATTCTGTCCAGCTCCCAAGATGAACAATATTACGAGCCTGGCAGGGTCTACTTTTCTTTGTTTTTTCAATATAAATTGCTAGATGTTAACTGCTGCATTATTATTATATAGTGAAAACTAGTCTTCTTGTCTGTTTGATGTCCTAAATTCCTCACAGCAGTGACAAAAAATTGTATATGAGATAAAGGCAGAAGATTCCAAAGATAAGAACTACTTAATTATTCACCACTATTTATTATTTCTAGTGTGACAGAACACTAACAGAACAATAACACCGACTCCAAATATAGCAAGAATGCTTTAGGAGAAACATTTTGCCTATGGTCTTGAAGCCAATACAGCATAATTTAATATTAGATGATATGATGGATGTACCGAACATGACAAAACACCAGGCTCTTCAATCCAAACCAGCACAAACATGACAGATTAAAACAACTGTTAAAGTGAAGCTTAAAAGCAGAGCAATTTTTGTGTAGAAATACTGTAGCAAGACTTAAGGTTTGACTAAAGACCAAAAAAAGAGAAATCCTTGCATTTCCCCAGTGGCCCAGAAAGCAGGTTCAAAAAGCATAGGGCACAGCAGCAAAAAAGTCTGGTTACACAGGGGTTTAAAACAGAAGAGGAGAATCACAAGTATTCCCTAATTAGAGGACCGGAGAGAACAAGGGTGAGAGTAGCCTTCTAAAATTGAGAAGAAAGAAGAATGAGGAAGATGAGGCAGTCACTGAAATGTCAAGATAAAATCAATGCAGCATTTTCTGAGAAATCAATGCAGAGAGTGGAAGACATTCAAGATAACAGAGAAGCAAATGCTTTCTCTGGAACGGATGCAAACTCCAACAGTGGCACTGAAAACAGGTGTTGTTTTCATAATTAAAACTCAAGGGAAACCTGCCTAAAGGGAGCTGTAATAATGAAATAGGGGAAAAAATACCCACTGAGAACAACATCTCATTAGGAGAGATAAACTTCACATGTGAACAATGTTGAGTTAAGTGATAAATTGTTTTTCTTAATGGTACTCTGGTGTGAGACAGGTTCAGAGGTTCTGCTTATTTTGCTGCAAGCTGGTGATTAATAACTGCGAAGTTTTTTTTACAAGTGTGAAAGACAGGACTGGAAAATGAAGATGCAAGTTGTCTCTCCAAAGGGGCACTTTGTAAAACCAGTGTCTGGACAGAAAGATGAAAGCCTTTGAGAGGTTAGAAAGCCCTTATAATAACTGGCTGTGGAATGACCCAGTTTAGTTATTTTCTGTTTGGTTTCTAGTTAATACTGTTTTCCCCATGTAACTGATGCACACTAAAACCTCGAGAATAAGACCCTGAGGCAATCCTGTATCTTCTCAGAGATGAAAACATCAGCGACTCCAATCCCTCTGACTCAGCTTGGTGTTCAGGTACCACAGAGTCAAATGTGGTACAGACAAGCAGAGCATTGCCAAAAACCCTCAAGGAAATCTGAAATGTCTGGGTGATTCCACGCTTGATTTTTCATAACCTTATCAATACTGTTCCTGAAATGGGGATGTTTAAAGATAGAGAGAAACTGCTTATGTCAAGGGGTAGCTTGCAGTGCAGAGGAAAACTAGTTTGTTCTGAATAAACTCTTCTGCTATGAACAGAATTTTCAGAGGTGAGGTGTACCATGAGGATTTACGATAGTGGATTTTTGGGATAAATGTCTGCAGCAGACCCAATGTTCTCCAGTTTCTATATGCTTAGTAGGCACAGCTGGGATTCAGAAGCTGTTACAGCTGACTAACTACATGCTACAGGTCTAGAAGTACCAAATAGACCAATAAATCCTCAATTCTGCAAACAAAAAACCCCGCTATTCCAGGAAGTTCCTGGGTGGCAAGTAGTGATATGCTGTAAAGAACATTCTAAATTGTTCAGAAGCAAAAAACTTACCCATTGTGATGCATAATGACTTGGAGCATTTAGTCAAACATGTCTGTTCAATGACAATATGTTTAAAATGAGCAATTATAAAGTCATACTTCCAAACATAAAGGTTCATTTTGAAGAATGAATTCATCAACTGCAAGTAAAATAAATAAATAAATAAATAAAATTGTAAGGGATAAGAATTAATAATGATCTTTTACGTGTTACATAGCAGTGATTTTGTCTCCAAGCACATCACTGAAGAGATCAATACTTTATTGAGTTCAGATCTCTAGACATTAAAAAATGATGTTGGAAAACTGGAAAACATGCAGAAAGTTACTGACAGCACTGAAAATCTTAAGCTGCAAAACCTAAGGAGTTACATCTCTTTTACTGTATCCCCAAGCAGTGACAACCCTGGGTTTGTACTTCACATGCACAGAGTATCATGAATCATAAGACTCTTCTGACTCATAGAGAAAAACTCATGATATACTGCCTGGAATTAAAAGTTAGTCAAATTAACATCAGGGTGATGAATAAGAAGATAAACAACCTATACTATTGTAAATGACCTTCTATGGAATTTTACCAAGACCTTCATTAGCCATCATAACAATGGTGTATTGCTATAAAAATCTCCACTTCATGTAATTAAGCTGATATAGATGTCTAGAAAAGATAGGATTTCTCTGTGATTACAGGTCATTTCTGTACCAAAGATCTTTTCTGAAAGTGGCATATGGGGACATAGTATTCCTTTTGCGTATGGAAGTACAGAGGTAAAGAATCTCAGTACACATCCCCCTGCTCTGCTATGTTTGACAAAATTCATTTTATTTTGGGATGCAGTGTGGCAAATACGAAACACAATTGAGCAACACCTTATGAATTCAAGGGGGACACGTGTAATCTTTTGCAATTAAAATTGCACAGGGAATATGAATAGGTGAAATAGTAATTATCAAATTGGAGCCTTGCCAGAAAAGTGGGACAACCTTATTGTCTTTGTTTGGTATCTCAAACTTTTCTATTTCAAAAAAAAACAGTTAAGATGTTCTTCCAGAGGCCTTGTGCACCATCATTATCCAATTTATACATTTAAGACTGCTGCCTTAAACACTACATCTCACAGCCAAAAAGAAATCTAAATCCAGCTATTCTCAGCAGTGCAATAGCTGTTGCCCAGGCAGAACTGAGACTACATGTCCCCTGTACAGTGATCAAGACAAGTTACATACCTTAGAAAAGGATTATTTGAGGTGAATTATTTTAGCCAACTAACCTAAAAAGCCAACAAAAACAATGTGTCCTACACAATCACACTGTTGCAGCTGTGGGATAAATATCACTGTGAACCTGGAGTTCACTGCTGTAATTTTTTTCTATAATTCCATTATGGACAACCGAGTCATTAGGTGGCAACTTTACACAGAGATCTAGCTTTGTCAGGAGATGGAGATAGATGGTCCCATCCTAGCCTATGGCTGTAGGAGCTGTTGGCTTAACCTGCTGTCTGTGTTGAAAGGACTGCAGAACCGATTTTGTCTATCCTGTAGGTGCTCTCCAGCCTCCAGGTGACATTTTAAAATGAGCTTCTACCAACATTGCTCTTATCTTTGGTTTCAAATGGAAAACAAGAGGACAGCTGTGCTTTCTTGGACAAGTCAATGTTGACAATCAAGGCACCCCTGTGGGATCACTTTCACTCCTTCTAGATGTGCCAGCCCTGAGGGTCCTGAGCAACCCAAAGATGCAGCATCAGTAGCAGAAGTCTCTGCAGGCAAAAATGTTTTGGAGTTTTGCACATCTGTCTTTGTTGGTATTACAGATGTACATTCTGCCATAAAGGAAGTGTCTGTATTTGGGTCCCTTTGGCTGTAGCTGTGCTTCTAACTCACAGCCACATCCTGGTTCATAGAATCATAGAAACATAGAATAATAAAATCATTTCAGTTGGAAGAGACCCTCAGGATCATTGAGTTCAACAGTTAACCCAATACTGGTGCTAAAACATGTCCCTAAGAACCTCATCTAAGTGCCTTTTTAACACCTCCAGGTAGCGTGACTCCACCACTTGGGCGGGCAGCCTGTTTCAGTGCCTGGCAAGCCTTTCCAGGAATAAATTTTTCCTAATATTCGATCCAAACCTCCCCTGGAACAAATTGAGACCACTTCCTCTCATCCTATCTCTTGCTACTTGGGAGAAGAGACCAACACCCTCCCTACTACAACCTCCTTTCAGGTAGTTGTAGACAGCAATAAGGTCTCCCCTCAGCCTCCTTTTCTCTAGGCTGAACAGCCCCAGGTCCCTCAACCTCAAGCACTGTCATGCGGGAAGTTAATTGCTAGAAGAGTTCTAGTACTCACAGCTTGATTTTGGCCCAGGCCAATTGAAACCAACCACACAGCCTCTGGAGATTTGTACATGAGGATCATACCTAGAAGGAAATTCATGTGCAGACATGGGTTGGGGAGGATGATAAACCTGATCTGTGTAGAAGTGTTCTCTCTTTTCTTGGATCAGGGAAAAATTACTGACTTGTTTTATAATAATGAAATTGTAGTATAGTAATACATTAATATTAAACTAAGTTACTAGCATAATAATACAAAGTTAAACTTATGTTATAGCTATTGTTGTAGTTTGATATGTCCCTTTAGTTTTGAAGCCTGTGTCTGGATATTGACCAGTAAAAGAGGCGTGAGAAAGTCAGCAAGAACAGGACTGGTACAGGCAGGTATTTCTCCAGTATATGCTCCAGACCCCACCAGCTGATGGCCAGAGGCATTCCTGAACCACTGGCTGTGCTGATGTATTGAAAATTCTTCCTGGTTTCTCGGGTCAGAGCACTGCAGAGTCATCCAGCTTCTGGAAATTTGCCTGTCCATGAAATTACATTTAATTGGCTGAGTTAACAGCCAAGTTCTATTTGACAGCCAAGCAGTACTTAAGCTGTGGAAAAATCAGAGAAGGGAGATGTGCTGCAATCCAACAGGAATGTCATGTTATGAGGATATGTTTATCTTGGAGGAGCAGACAATATCTACAATGACCATCGGAGACTGTGTGGTCTATGTACACACAATAAAAAGCAGGTTTTGTCTAATGGTGCTAAGTATAGGTAACAGTAATAACAAGAAAAAGAGCATAAGTAAGCAAATAATATTAATTTTCATTTTACAGAGGCACAGCAACACTAAATGATTTGCCTCAGCTTGAACAGTAGGTGTGTGTACTGACTGGGAATTTCTCACCTCTACTTTTGCCCTAAGATTATCCTTAATCAGATTTGTAAGATTCAGACTACTTCACATGTTGACCATTGACACATAATAATTTGTAGGGAGACCTGTGGGTAAAGCCTATGTCCTACTGTTTGACTGTGTAAAGGATCAGAATATTTGTATGAATTTGTAGAAAGGATTTAAAAATTCATAGAATGAGGAGAGCTATATGAACTAAACCCCTAAATGCATTTTAAAGCTTAGGAAAACAAGATATATTTGTAAATGAATATTAGCAACAAAATGCAATGACAGCAAAGCCCCCAAATCAGTCATCATATACTAATTTTAACAGACCTGTCAAAACTCCTATTTGAGGTCTCCCGTAGGACTCTTGTTTTCTACCTCGTTATTCCGATAAAGTGGACACCAATGAGTCTCTTAATGAGGATTAAACTGTAGGCTTTAGTTGAATTTGCATCTCATATTTGCTATTGATGAGACCCTCCTGAAATACGCCACATACACTTGCCGGTTTCTCAGAATTCGAAATACTGTCTGAAAAATCTGGTGATAGACTACCACTTCTTTACCTAGCAATTGTCCAAAAATAAGAGATAAAAATTGTCTGTTTTGATAAATACAACATTTTCCCATCCACAGTCCAACAGTGTGTCATATTGCTATATATCTGTCTTAAAAGGGACAGCTGCTCCAGGGATGTAGAAACACTCTCTTTAGTTTTTAACAGAAGGAAAAACTGAAACGGAAGCAGATGTTTGTGACTGTATCATGCGTCAGATAAGGCCTTCAGAGACTTTTATTTTTTTTAATCACGACAGCAAGTGTTTTAAGTCTCATCTTCCTTAAAGGAATTTTGATCTCATGCCTGACCCAAGAAATATGCTTTGTGTAAGTTCACATGACAGTTTCTTGCTGATGGTTTTAGTCAATGTGGGACGTAGCCATTAGGTTGTTCTGAAACCTGCTTACTGCCTACACTTACCAGAGCTTATCCGCTGCCAGGTGGGTCTTTGCCCTTCTGTAACTTCTCCGTTGTCATGATGCTAGTTGTAAGGTAGCACCACTGAAGTCTGTGTCCACTGAAATGCCAGAAGCCTTCTAGGTCCTAGGAGAAAAAAGGATTACCTTCTAGAAATAGGACAAAAAAGAGGTTGCTCAGCATTCCTAAAACCTGCAAGTCCTGAATTAGTGTCTTAGTCAATTTATCCAGAGTGTTCAATAGACCTTAATTAGCACCCTCTAAACGAAATTTATGCCAATTTTGCAGAGTTATTCTGTGAACCAAGAAGCTCACTTCTTTCTAAGGACTTCCTTGCTTTTCAACGTAGACAAGGATCGACACTGACACTCCCAGAAGCTTCTCCACTGCACTTGCTCAACTCTTATTTCTCTTCTTGCCTTAATCCAGTCATTGACATATGACAGCAGGTCAGTGAGACAATTAAACCTCCAGAAAAGATGGCAAATGTTCCTGCTCATATTTAGTGGAAAATTCACACATACAAGTATGCATCTTTGTTAGTATGTGCATTCGGAGATATTTTTGCATTAATGTTTAAATTGGGAAAGACTCAATTATTTGGATTTTGGTGCCTAAGTTATCCAAACTCATTTACACCTGTACTACTAGATTTTATGCTTGCAGAAAATCTGTTTAATAACAACAGTGACAATTTTAGACTTTGTGATATCAGAGAAAAACTTGGAAATACCACAAGCATTCTCATGGTTCAGAAACCTAGAAGGAAAAATCTCAATATTTACTGTTGATTTAGTTATCTTGTTTAAGACATTCTCAGTGGGTGTATGCATGTGTGTGGCTTGACACACAGTCTTTTTAATGGTTGGGAGATAAAAATTTATTATTAAGTAATTTCCCTCACTTTTGCATGTCATGATCTACCAAATCTGAGCTGCAAAGCACATCTATAAATGCTCTTGTTATGGAGATAAGGTCACTGTTCCTAGTTAGCTTCAGGTAGGAAATATGACACAAATTGTAACCACAACAAAAGCAGTGAGACCTTTGAAAGCAAATCACAGATATCAAGCAAAACCAGAGGAAATTTAGAGGAAGACTATAGTCTTAGAGGCAGCATTTCCAAATTTTGGCATTCTTGCCCATAAGACAATGTCAGAGAGAGCCTTTTTTCTAAAACATTGCTTCTTTTGCCCATCCAACAACAGCAACCATGGCCAGAATTCTAGTCTCAGTCTGCTGTGATGCCAAACTAGTTTCCACCTCACATCAGGGCTTTCTGTCCAAAAAGCTTCCACCATACGCACAAAAAGAAGTGGGGATCATAGGTGGTGCTCAGATTTAGCCATCTTCTATGCAGCTCTTAGAGGCATTTTCAAAGTCTTGCTCAGTGTTTTGCTTTAGGCAGCAGCTGGAGGGAATAGTGACATTGGCAAAAACATTTTCTCCAAGAGGAGTCACAATCATTCAGCAAACTATAAAAGTTTGGGATTTTTTTTTTAATTAAGTGAAAATGGACACATTGGAAAATGATTGTTCACTGTCTTGGTGTAATAGTGAGGTGGATCAAATAAAACAGCAGGTCAGAGATTTAAAACAAGAGGACATCTCTCATCATACAACATGCTATTAACCCGTGGAATTCCCTGTTTCCAGACACTGCTATCAGGTATTGCAGGCACTAAAACTTTAGACTAATTCAAGTGTTGCCTATACAACTTTGCAGAGAAGTTCATTAAGTTATATACAAACCATGATTTCAGGCTCTTGAAATCCCTGAGCTGTAAGGTATTGCAGGCAGGAGGAGAATTCTGAAGAAATACTGGTTTATGTTTTCCCATAGGCATTAAATTTTGGCTCCTACAGGAGACAGGATAATGGTCTGATCCAATACTATGCTTTTCTTTTCTTAAATATCAAAATGCTTCACTTGGCATGGCAATGTGCAACATTTTGTCTTCCCAGTCCTAATCTCCCAAACAAGATTTATTTTTAGATAAAATTTAAAAACAGGAAGGAAAAAAAAAATATATAGATATAGATATATAGATATAGATATAGATATAGATATAGATATATAGATATTCTTTTTCAACATTGAATTGAAAAATCTGTTATTTGCAGTCAAATCTAAGAT
The DNA here is from genome assembly GCF_036013475.1 of Columba livia. Lineage (NCBI taxonomy): Eukaryota > Metazoa > Chordata > Aves > Columbiformes > Columbidae > Columba > Columba livia. The sequence continues at coordinate 5,549,318 of NC_088604.1, read as the reverse complement.
TTCCTTTACTTAGTTCAGTCAGTAAAACATTTGGACTTGAATTTAAGCAGGTTTGCATAATGACAGTCTGTTGTGCTTCTTAATTTGGGAATTAGGGAGTTTGGAGGAACCCTGCTGTTTACCAGCTTCAGTAAAAAAAATCCATTTTAACTTCATTTCAATGAGTTCTGTTTCTTCTCTTCCCCGTGGACAAGTACACCTCATATTATGTGGTACACTGGTTACACGGGCCACCCTAACTGAGAAATAACAGCTGAGATTAGTTTTCACAGATGTAACAGGGACACTGATTTTCAGGTAAAAGCAGATTTTCCTGTTTGACTTCAGAGACTGGAGAGAATTTAACCTTGGTTAAATGTTCTCAAAGCTAAATCATCTCTGGTTCAAGATCTCTTGTACCCCAGAGACCCTATGTCTTCACAGGAGATGTCACAGCTGACAGTCTTGAGATGTGTTTGTTTGGGGACGGTAATAGAGGAATTATTTTAAGTGAAGGCTTTGACACTTTGAAATTTGTGACTGCCCTTGGTGTGATATAAGCTAAACTTTCTAATAGTCAGTGCATTTCTGCAAAGCTTGTATTAATATCTACATGAAAACATTCCCTGTTAATCTTCAAAATATATAACATTTTGAAGTTCAAGCATTAACAATAAGGCACTTAATTGCAATTTCATAAATTCTTTATTACTTTGGCAAGATGTACCATATACAGGGCATTCCAGCCCTTCCACTTTTGGCTCTAACTGTAATAATTTAATTCAGGTGTGATGTCTCTCCACCGGGAATCTTCAGGATGGCCAAACAGATTTTCACATGTACTTGAGAGGCTACAGGTGTGCACATGCACCTGATGAGATTTACAGAAGTTTTGAGATGCCCAAACTCACAAAAATCCCTGGGATTTATCATTTAGATGCTTAAAAAAAAAAAAAAAAAAAAAAATCCTAATATTGCTCTAATTAATCCACTAGCTGAGAGGTGTAGCATCCTTGTCTGTCACCTCTACTTGAATACTTTCGTGCAAATAAGCATAGAATAGGACAAGGGTTAATGGTTTTAAACTAAAGGAGAAGAGATTCAGGATAGACATGAGGAAGAAATTTTTTACAATGAGGGTAGTAAAATACTGGGCGGATTGCCCAGAGAGGTGGTGGATGCCCCATCCCTGGTGACATCCCAGGCCAGGCTGGGATTCTAAGCAACCTGATCTGGGTGAAGATGTCCCTGCTCATGGCAGCGGTTGGACTGGATGAGCTTTGAAGGTCCCTTCCAACCCAAATCATTTTATGATTCTATGATTCTATGATTCTATGAAATAGGACCCAGTTGTCAATGGTCAATGTAAATGTGCCTGATATTTTCCTTCTGAACAACTTCACACCAGCAGGACTAATCAGCCTATGGACATCAAGGAATTTCCAGTCACAACACCAAGGTTGGAAAAAAAAAATACTTTTGAGTCACAGGATGACGCTGAAAAAATAGTTGAATGAGCTTATTGCTACCTTGCATCCCAGGAAGATATTTACAACAGTACCTACACTGAGTGGGATTTATCTGGCTACATTGCCATCACTTATGCATCGTCAAACCTTTTCAATTCTACCCAAATTTGCCCCAGCAAGATCACCACAGCCAAGGCAGATAGTATTTTCTAAAGGAGGTAAGAAGACATGTGCTTTGTAAGAGCATATTTATCCCCATTTAAAGAGGATGTGACTGTCTCAGAAAAAAGACTCCTTCAGTTAAAAGTGATGAATTTCACCCTGAATATCTTCACCAGTTTTCTACATTTACTTAATACTCAGATCTAAAAGTCGAAGATTGGTTGTGATCGGAGACTACTCTCTCCACTCCAGCTTCACTTTAAATACAGATTTTCAAGCTTTGCTCATCTCTTATTTACACATATGGAGATTACACTATAGTGACAAAGATAACCTCCATATGACGGAGATAACCAATATCTGATGAGTATCGTGCCCATAACTATATATGTGTCTATATAGACATATATATATACATACCTATTACTGGGGCAGTCTAGCCTGGAGAACAGGAGGGAAGACTGTCTCGCTCTCTACAACTGGCTGAAAGGAGGTTGTAAAACAGAGGGTGTTAGTCTCTTCTCCAAGTAACAAGTGATAGGATGAGAGGAAATGGTCTCAAGTTGCACCACAGAAAGGTTTAAATTCGATATTAGGAAAAAATTCTTCCTGGAAAAGGTTGTCAGATATTGGAACGCGCTGCCCAGGGAAGTGTTGGAGTCATCATCCCTGGGGTTGTTTAAAAGGTGTGTAGATGAGGTTCTTAGAGATGTGGTTTAATGCCAGTGTTGGGTTAACCGTTGGACTTGTTGATTTTGAGGCTCTCTTCCAACCAAAATAATTCTACGATTCTGTAGCAATGAAGTTTAGAATACCAGGTGTGTTTCCAAATGAGTCACTTTTGCTGGGGGATTAGTCTCTATAAAATTATATCTTTGACTTTTAAAAGAAGGAAAAAAACACTTCATAAAACAATTAAAGGGGGCAGAGACTGCTGTTTCTCCTCCTGCAGGTATCTAGGAAGTCATGTATAGAGCCAGGAGCTCCCAGCCACCCACTTAACAGTTTTACAAGGCACATGACACCTGCTAAAGAAATGAAGTTTCTAGTGTATATTTTAGTCTGGGAAAAAAATCTGTCTCCAATGGTTTTGGACACCTTGTTACATCCCATTCCAAAATCTGTCAAGCAGGTAACGACAACTGGGACACAGAGGAATACTTCTCCAGTTCAAGAACAAGAAGACCCACATGGAAAATTTGCTGATTTGCTAAACCCCTTACATCTCCAGATACAGCTGCAGGATACTGAGCATTTTACTGTAAACTATCACAAATATCAGGACTTTTGCCTCTATGGGTTATTAAGTCAGACAGTTCATATCTGAAGAGTTCTCCTGTAACTTGGACACTGACAATAGAGTAATCCTGAAATCTTGAGCTGACAGATGGAGCTGTATTTGGATTCATCCAAATGCAAGTTGCCTTGAGCTTTTAGTGGAACATCTTTTACAGGGCACTTCAACCCAAACACTAATCACTTACATTTGCTATGAGTGTACTGATACATCTTACCTCAGAGAAGCAAGTAATGTGTAATTTTGCCTGTATTTTTTATTAGGGTAAATGGTAGCAGTAAAGATAGCCAGTCTAGAGGGATATCCATGCTGGTGTTAGAATTAATATAACTATTCAGTGAGACTGTGTACTCAAAGGGAAGGTGATTATCTTTTGCTTAAATTTCATAGTAGAGATAGTACTCAAAACATACTCCCCAACTTAGTACTAGTGAGACAGTAAGAAGATGTAGTGGCGAAGAATTTAGTACCAGATACCTATGTACTCTCGGAGCCTTTGTTAGACTCATATGACTCATGCTAAAGCCGGAAGCACCATCCTTTTAGTTTAAGCCTATACAGGTAGATGAAAACCACCATGGGAATGCCTGAAATCAGATCTCATACGAAGATGTACAGGTAACCTAACTGACTTCTGAAATCATGTTCAGTAGGAACAACACAAGAACATAGTCTGCAGTCAGATCATTTCAATCCCATCTCTACATCATTCCTGCCAGAAATGTGCCTCCTGTAGTGTACTTGGAAATATGCAGAAAAGCCAACTATTTCACTTGGCAAAAACTCAAATCAACACAGTTACAGTGAGCAAAACTTCAACCCTTCTCCCCAAGACTGTCTAGAATAGATGTTCTTATACAATTTTCTTTTGGGAATAAAATCCTACCTCTACCCTGCAGGTATCCTTTCTCTCTTTGTAGTAGCATAGTCACTGGGATCAAATTTAAAATGTTCAAAACCCCAAATTCCTCAAAAGGTAGTGTGAAACTACTCCTCACATGTCATTGCAAAAGCAAGCAAGCAAACTTTGAATTATTTCAGAAGTGACGTGTACCTTCACTCTCACTAAAAGTTAGTTGTACAGCAGAAGTGATAGTGTGGCTAAAATACAGGGTTCTAAACACCCCAGTTCTTTTCCTAGCTTTGGCATAGAATTACACCCAGGCTTAACTCACCCCAAATTACCCACAGTTACACAACTTATCTGAGTCCTTGTGGCTTCCTAGATGATGAACAGAGAAAATAAAACTACAGAGTGAATGTTTATTACTATTTTTATTGTTATGCATATTAATAAGCACATACTTATTGATTAAATGTATTTTTATTAATAAATAATTCTTATTAATGAATGCTTTGTAGGTGGGATGTATTATGACCTGGGGGTGCTGCCTATCTCTAGTTACAACAGAAGGAGTCCAGACGACCAATTTAGGCTTTATTCCTAACTTTAGAGTGGACAACTTTCAATGTGATGAATCCCACTTTTCTTTTTAAGTGTGTGCAGTGACTAAAATGTCAATGCCTCACCTCTTAGCAGCACTTCACACATACTTTGATGGAGGTTGATCACTCAAAACAGCCACTGCATTTCTTGCAGCTCATCCACTCCTCTGAAATATTAAAAACCTGCCAAACAAACTTGTTTTGTACTTACTTCGGCTGCTAAAACGCAGTTTCCCAGATCTATCTGAACTGTACCACTGCAGCACTAGGTGGCAATGTTGTTACAACGAAAACTCCTGCCAGTTCCACAAACCACAGCTGCTTTGTGCCACCAGAAATCCCAGCAACGCTTCACAGGCAATGCAGCAGCTTTGAGACCTGCCACCGCTTATTTGGCAGTTGCATTACATCAATTTTGTTGCCCAGGTTTCCTCCAAGTGAAAAGTTGTTGGTTTGTTTCCATTTTCATTAAAAAGCAAACAAAGATGAAGATCTGACATTTAGCCCAAATTGGGTCTTCCCCACAAAATTTCCAGTGGGTTTGGGGAATATTGAATAGGACATAAAAGAATGAGCTGGGTGTCCTACTAGGATGGGGTTCAACCATCTCACATGGGGAGGTAAGAATTAAACCTGACTCTAATAATGAGGGTGGGGTAATCAAAATGCTTCGCTTGTAACTTCCCTTTTCTTTAGATACTACTTCCAGTGAAATCAAAGACAAAATTCCTGGGTATAAAATCCAGGATGTGGGCGGCTTTTTTGAAGATAAGTGCTTTTAAAGATAAAATAGCCAATGTAAGTGTGCTACAACTAGTAGTTAAAACTCAAGACAATTAATTGGTATTATCAGGTCATGATTCTGAGGGTTCTCTGCATATTATCAGTATTTACTTCAATCCACTTTCATACATATTATCATAAACTGTGTGAGTCGCATCTATGGGTACCAATAGGATAAGCAACAGTTCTGGTCTGAGCTTACTCCGTCACTACACGGACCATAATGAAGACTCAGGTTTTAATTCCTTTCTGAAGAAAATGCTGCATCCTGCTGACAGCAGTTGTGACCAAAAGCAAAAATGTTCACACTACAGAAAAATCCCCCTCACTTCCCAGGGAAGGGGAGTGAGCTGCATGATCTCTCAGGGCTCCTGCATTTCTCCTAATCTATGAACAGTTGGATCCCACCATGGGTATTGAGCTAAGCCACAGTGTGAGCATCTTGGACTGTACCAGAGTTACACAGTGTAGTCCCTTTTGCCTCTTTGTGGCAGTTGCACATCCCCCAATGAGATCTGGAGCTTTCAATGGGGCAGTTAATGGCTCTTCAGCACCTTTTGTGCCCTACTGTTCCTGTCCTCAGGGTGCACCCCGGGGCACAGTGACTCCATCTGGGGGATCAGGAGGGATGGCAACTCAATCCAATAGACAGGGTCCTCAGACAAGGAGGTGCCCAGGCCCAGAGAAGATTCTGGACCATGCTGGTAATGACCACAACCAAACCCGACCAGGATATAAAATGGGGAGGGACCTCACCGAAACCCCCCTTTGAATGATCTTCTCGGAGCAGAAGGTCTGTGAATGAAGCCCTCCCCTTATATTGGGACCCCATCTAAGGAGACTTCCTGGGGCTGATTGCCCTCACCTTCTCCTCGGTGAGTCATTTCCTTCTGGATATATCCTTGAGTGAGCCTTTGCCCACTCTGGGCAAGCAATTAGTTCTTCTGGGTGCCCTTGAGGGAAAGATGTCTCTTGTTTTTGTGAGTGAATGCGTGTGGGTTGTGGATCCTCATTATTCTTATTTGGTTGTACAGTAATAATATCCTCAACTGGTATCCACACCCAAGTTTTATAATCATGCCAGAGTGAGGAATAATTTTGGATAAACCCTGTTTGTTTCTTTGCTAACCAGTTCTGGCTAAAGCAAAGTCTGTTTGGAGCTTGCTGCCTACCTAACTTGACTTTTGGGGTGCCTCCATGACAGTCTTCTCAATGATGCACAGTGATGGTCTGCCACAGTGCTCGGGAGGATCCCAAGGTGCATCAATGGTACGGCCAAGGGTCTAAACAACCTGCCTACGTATTTGCCCTGTATGGTGCCTTTGCTGCTGATTGTGAGCAATATTATGTCAGAGTTACTTATTCTATCAGCTTTTGTTATCAGCTAAGTTGTTTTACTCCATATCTTACACGGAGGTCATCTGCCAGGTCAGGTTCTAGAAGAGATTCTCACAGTGTGCGTTTCCTCAGAGTATTAATTATACTGCAAAGCCACAGCAATATTGCAAAGTAGTGAAATACAATTTTATCTGACTGGAAGAACAGGAGAAAATTACAGGTATTACTCACAGTGTGTACTAAGGAGACATTAGAATTACTCTCAGGATTTATTTGGGGAGGTGATGAAGAGATTAATCTTCATTATTTTGGTCCTAAAATGTCTTTGAAGTCTTATGTAGCTTATACATAAGTCTAAATAAGAGTTTCACATCAGTATGTGTACTCAAATGTGTGAGCTTATTCCATGTCCTTATACTTGAAATGCTAAATGCAGATTTTCTTGAAGATTTTCAGTGGGGAAAAAAAAACTAGTAAGTCTGCTGTTCCAAAAGGCAAGTATATTTTTCTTCGGATAACTCTCATTTGTAAAGATATTTTTTAGCAAAAAAAATGCTGTTAGAATTTTTCCCAAAAAGATGGAAGTTTAGCTACTTTGAGTAGAATTGGTTTTCTTTTTGAAACAGCTCATAGGTCTTGATTTTACAAATTATACAAACTTGTCAAGATGTGAGCTGCCTCAAAAGGTTTTTCCTGCTTTTCCCCTGTCTTTTCGGACCACTTTATCTTCCCCTTCCTAATGCTTGCACTCTTCTGCAGTGAGTCAGAGCAGGGACATTACCTGTTTGAATGCAGTTTTCTTGTTTGTTGGGATAAATCCATGGTCTGGTGACCAGGAAAGACAGTGTGACTGGAGGTGGGCAGAGCTGAGCAGACTGCATTGAATTGGCTTGAGCAGGCAGTAAAACAGCTTTCCTCATTCTGGAAAATTCTCTTTGAAGGATCTAATTCTTTATTTTTCAATGCCCCTTATTAAAAAGAAAAAAGAGAAAAACTGCTAAAGAATAGTTACCAGCCCTGAGCAGTTTTATGGGAATGGATTTCACGTTTTGGTTTGGTTTGTGGGTTGTTTTGGTTTTGTTTTTGTGTTTGTTTGTGTTTTTTGTTGTTGGTGGTTTTGTTTTGTTTTCCCTTAATATACCATTCCAGGGTACGAAGGGAACAAATAAAAGGTTTTATTAATACGATGGAAACAGCAGATCCTTTTTCTCACCCATTTAGATTGGAATCAAATGAGAAGGGTGAAATGAGGGATTTTTTTCCTGTTTTTTAGCCATGTGTTCATACATCGACTTTGACAACACAGTGAAGTTTTGCTGATATCTCAGGAAAAAATCAGAAGCAGCTAAAAGACAGGAATTTTAAAGAAGCGAAAAGATGTGCATTTCTGGCCTTATTCATGTTTCATTAGCTTCTGGCACAGTAAATTGCCAAGACCAGCAAAACCAGTTGTTCTTTCTCTCTTTTAATGCAAATTTTGGGAAAAAAATGCAATGTCAGTGAAAAAAGTGGTACCCAAAGAACAGACTGGGCTTAGCGTTTTCAGAACCATCAGATAGGACAATTCAGAGTATGTGTCCACCATCTCCCTTTCCACACGTTTGTGTTCTCATACTTCCCTTTAAGACAACTTATTAACCAGTTTTTAAAGCATATTCTTGCCATTAGATTCTCCAGGTTTTCATACTCAATAAATTAGAAATTAAGACGTCTACCAGCCAGGATGAAGATATGAGAAAGTCTACAATGGAATTCATTCAACATGTGCTGAAATCAGTGCAGTTTGGATGATGCCTTTTTCTTGGAACATGCCCTAGTGTGAATTTCCGAAGGCTGTTGGATGCTGAAACACGTGGTTGAAAATTCAAGTCTTTTTGAAACCTCCCTACACTTCCAGGTACCAAAATGTCTCTGACCTGGTCCCAAGGATCACAATGAAGTGACTGACAGAAAAATATCCCAGCAACCTCCAAACCTTCCTTATTGTTTCTAAAATGTGTGGCTTTGTAACTCCTAGGTGAAAAAAGTGGGGAAAGGCAATGCCTTCTCTCCTTACTTGTGGAAGACACTGTAGCTCAAGAGAGGCATTTTAAAACTCAAAGAGCTTCCGTTACATAACCCATTTATAATTCCTTTGTGAATTATCTCCTATATTCTTAACTGAATCCCTTAGGAAGGATCCTGGTGGAGAAATTTAAGGTTGAAAATAAGCACATGAGCCTAGTCAGAAACCCTGGAGCTGGATAAGTCAAGCAGATCATCAGAGCAAGTGGAACAATTCTGAGAAACACCAGCCTCTCTGGAAAGCCTTTAGCTGGAATGTAAGAGAGAGTTTTTTGGTTTTATTTGACATTCTAAAAAATGACTTTCCTTTACCCCATGCCTTTGCACTTCCTTCCCATTAATAGTTTTGTCTCCAAAATGTTTAATGAAATACTTTGGTAGACAGTGGTGTTTACTAAAACACATGACCCAATTTATATTTTTTTTTTTCATTTATTTAAACTAAAAACTCCCATTAGGAATATTTCTATCACCATTTCAAGACGGATGTTTAAAAATACATACTCTTTTGTTTGCTTGTTTGTTGTTTTGGTTTGTTCAGTTTTGTTGAAATTCCAGATCACGAATTATTTTAAACTCAGTTGTGTCTGAACTGGAATGGTGACACAGGGACCTTTAGGCTGTACCCAGAACTGTCTGGTAGGAAGAACATAAAGGGAAATAAAGTTTGGAGCTCTGCTATGTAATATGGTGCCTAAATTAAACGTGTGTAGGAAGTGGAAAATGAAGAGTCGTCTAAATATGGCTCTTTGCAATGAAAAATAACCCAACCCTCAGCCCTTACAATCACACAAGAAGGGAAGGAAATGAAATGAAGAAGAGCAAAACCAGCAATGCAGATTATGGTGCTTCCAATTATCCCATGCAAATTGCATGCTGAAAGTTGTTGAGGTGTCCTTACACAACTTCAACCGAAGTGGGGTAATGAAGACAGGTGCTTTCATGACTTTCCTCCCATGAGTATTTTATTCTCACATGCCTGCTCTGAAAGGCTTTTCAGCATTACCTTGTATCTGAAGTAGCCAATTAAGCTAGTGCTAGTTGAGTGTAAATATCCCTCCCAGATCGGAAGTGTTTCACACCTCTACACAAGCTGTATAACAAATGTGGGGCAAAGGAGTTGTCAGGGCCCTGGCATCCAGTTCAAACACCTTTCAAGCAAGCAGATGAAATTACTTAATACATTTACTGACTAGGTTTGTAACTCCATTCTCAGGGAGGCAAGGGCACATATTACTGTGAAATACACCATTCTTACTGCTGCTTGCATCCAAGACAGTTGGCCTTAGGCTCCATGAAGCCTGCATCTCTTTGTTATAAGTGTTAAGGCAAAAATTGTCTGCAAGAAAGCTGTTAATTCTGGCAAAATAAGTTGGGAAGTTTAATGTCATAGTGTTGTGTAGCCTTTGAAAGAAGCAGATACATAGTCCATGTCTTACCCCAGACTCATTCAGGCAAAAACCTTAGCCTTCCTGTTCCTTTCAAAACCATAAATTCTGCTAGGATTACATGCCAAGTTGATTTAAAGTGGTTGCTCAATCAAAAGAAAGAGTTGACTCCAAATTTCAGCACTTTTGTAATGTTCTAAAGCATGATATAATATGCTTTTATGGACAAAATGAGAATTTTCACTCTTCCTATTTCAACTGTCAAGTTTATTATTACTGATATTATGGGATAAACAGCCTTTTATTTGGCTCATTGATTGGTCTGATTGGGTTTTTTCCTCTTATTTTTTTTTTTTTAAGGAAATAATGGATTGCAGTTAATAGAATTCACTTGACATCCTTTGGAGTTTCTGTCCCACCTGTACAACAGTTAGGGTCATCATGTATAATTCAGTAACGAGGCTTACCCAGATCTGACCAAGGCATAGAGGGCTAAGCCCTTCATTCTTTGGGCACTCAAGATTTCCATGGAAGCACTGAATGTCAGATTCAGCCCTCTGTAGCAAACATATGTCAATACACAGATGGTCCCAACAGCAGCATTTTCCCACAGATACTCACTTGATATGTTTAAGCAAACCCTCTTCTATTTGTCCTCAGACCTGTTTTTGTTAACCCAAATATTCCAGCCAATTTAACCTGCAGGCAGAAATTTTTCACTGAGGAAGACACACAGATACAACAATGAAAGGAGACCAAAAAAATAATCTGGGAAGAAGATTAGTGAGCCAGATGGACAGATGGACTCATAGTTTGATATGCAGAAAGAGCTTCCTTGGAGTGAATTCAGAGGGATGTTCAGAACACAGATTATAGCTTATAAATGGGAAGAGTTCAAAGTGGGAACCTGGTATTCCAAGAAAGGCTTGTGTAGGCTGGAAAACAAATGTATGTGTGACACTTAAAGGTTTTTTTTTCCTTCAGAAATTTCTCTTTTCCCCTGAAAAGTAAGGATTTTAGCTAGAAGATAGATATAGATGAGATTGAGACACACTAACAGGATCATCACTAGGAGGATGAAGCACCCCCTGGATGTATCTGACTCCACAGACCAAGGAAGAAAAGCCAGGTGACTGGTATGAAGGACTATCCTTTATGAGACCCAGGTAAAACACTGCCAAATAAACTGTTGAAGGACATTTTTGGCATTCTTGGCGTCCTGCAATTCATGGCAGGGGATAGAGGACAGCCTTGAAGGAAAAGCACTTGTGCTACTGAAGTGTCATGGCAGTGTGGAGGAAATCGCAGGGTCAGAACTGTGAGACAAATTTAAATTGGACTAACTCTGCTGGAAATGGTACCAGGTGGGTCATCTGGCCTCAAGAAACAAAAGTGAAAAGGCATGATTCTGTTGTACAGAAACTAGAGCATTTTATCAACACCTGGCTGTGGATGAATCTTTGTCATTGATAAATTTGTAGAGAACTTAAACAGGCCCAGGACATGATTCATTCATTCTTCTTCATCAAGTTCCAGTGCACAGGTCAGTCCAGCATCTCTGTTTCATATACTGTTATGTAGATATATAAACAGTAGAAATTCTCCAGGCACAACATAGTCAAAGACAATGCTTTCACTGAAGATTTCAACATCTGAAGAGCTGTATTCCTTCCCTGTCATACTTAGGAGACTTGTAGGAACTGTCAGATCTTTTTCTCTGACTCAGTTTTATGAGTATAAATGAGAATTGCCAGAAGAGACTGTATCAGTGCAAGATATAAAAGAGGGGTCATTTAGGCAAGTCTTTTGGTAGCTTATTACATCGACTAATCTATTCAGTAATAGATTATTACCTGTAAATATTGAAAGGCTTAAAAGTCTTTATCTCTCCCAAATACTCTATCAAACCCCTGTTATTGAGTCCTGAGCAGTTCACTGAGATTTCCCCTTTCAATACCCTGTTGGCTCTCCTGCCCCTTTATTTATTATAGATCTGTGTCAGCCTTTTGTGACCATCAGACTTCTCATTCCTTCACTTGGTGTCCTTCGCCTTTTTGATGGGCCTGGATCCTCAAGGACCCCACACGTTTGCATCCCGCTTTGCTCTCTCTTTTATGTCTCTTATCCACATCTCCTCCTCAAACATGCTAATGTCTGATCTAATATAGGCTCATCACACTTCGATGATGCTTCAGACTTGGCTCCTGCAGGCAGTGAGAATGATATCGATGGTGTCAATCAGCATTGCCCTATTGCCTTCAGTACAGCTACCTCCAATTTACACCAGCTGAGGATTCAGACTTCTGCTGCCAAAAGTACTAATGATTTTGCAGAAATATGGGTCTCTTCCTCTCTTTTGCTTTTTTTCCTCCCAGCATGAAAGATCTAATTACAAATCGCTGAAGGCTTGCTACAAATAAATAAAAAAATAAATAAATAAAAAGAGAAGAAGAAGGGAAAAAAGATACCCTTTTGACTCTGCATTTTCTGATACTAATTTACTGAAAGGAATTGGATTTGTATTTTCACCCAACTAAATATTTCTTCTGATGTATACTGAGTACAATTATTCAGTAAAATATCTCCATTGAGAGTTTTTAAACTTATTTTCACAGCTGTGAGTTTGTGAGTTCATTCAGGCTGATGTTACTGGGTATCAGTATTATGAATGACAGCAACTTAACCATGGTGTAACGTTAACAGAACCATCCAGCCTGGCTTTCTGCTCTCTAGAAATACTAATTACCTTACCTCCCAATAGCTTCAATCTAGTGAATGGGATGCGTGCCATATTTTTATTTGTTATGATTATATTAAGGATGACAACACAGCAAGGGCTAAAGGCTACATTCATACTGGTAGGCCCAACACTGTGAGGGCCTTTTCCCTGCTCCTGAGGCCAGCTGCATCAGGGGCTATTTCTGATTTCTCTTTGGAGCCCCTGTTGATGTGTATCCAGATAAAGCCAGTTGGGTCATGAAACGGGAGTGTCTGCTTTGTGATGCTTGATGGACCAAAACATCTCACAAACAAAGGAACTACTGTAAGTGGGGGAACTGCTTTTATTTGATGATGTTGATGTGCATAGTACGGGGTTGAAGGAGACCGACTTGGGATTTGAAGTCCTAGTCCCCTAAGCCCCTCCACATTTTATCTTCAGGAAAATAATTTTCTGGATCTAAGCCTCAGCAATGTTTCCAAGGTATGAAAGCTTTAGGCAGAGCCAGGAATGGAGCCAGTGCTGCCTGACCCCCATCTCACTGCCATGATGAAGACCGCCTTCACTGTACCCCAAGCACTCTGGTTACTACAATCAGTGGCAGTTGCAATGTGCTTTCCCAGAAAAATAATCAGCTTGAACTGTTCCTCTAGCACTTCCAATCATCTGAGACCTGGACAGCAGACACCTCTGTTTGGACATGAACAGATTGAGGCAAGGCTGCGATGTCAGCTCACGGGTCAGGATCAAGGTCCAGACCAATAGTGCCCATGGCCAGGTGCATGCAAGGCTGTGGCATGGTTGGGCTATAGCTCATGTGGGATCCCACCACAACAGCCCCAGCTCAAAGCAGAATGAACAGCTGGCAGAATGATCAGCCCTGGCTGACCCCATAGAGGAGGGGTGTCAAACCCATTTGCACCGGGGACCACATCAGCCTGGTGGTTGCCTTCAGAGGGCCAAATGTAATTTTAGAACTGTATAGGACTGTCTTACATTTAAAGGAAACTTAGAGCCCTGCCTACAGCCTCCACAGGGAAGTGAACAGCCCTCACCTGTGCCATTTCCAGGCTGACCCAAAGTCCCAGTTGCCAGACCTCTGGGGTAACAGCCCTCACCTGTGCCATTTCCAGGCTGACCCAAAGTCTCAGTTGCCAGACCTCTGGGGTGGAGGTCCCTTATAGTGTCTAGGGGCCTTATGGCCGTCCAATGGTACCTATTTTACTGAACTGAATATAAAGACACAAAAGAGTAATTATTTTCCCTTTGGAAAACTTACTTCTATCTATTTAAAGTTAAGAGACAAGAACCCAATCCTTAGCCTCAAATACAAGTAATTCTCACAAGAATAACAGGAAGAATGACAAAAACAATGAGACTACACGGGCCTAGCTCCTGATCATATTGAGGGAAAACTCAAGTGCAGAGGGAAAACTCAAGTGCAGAGGGTGCCCGGCAAGAATGACACCCTTAAGGGCTCAGGTACTGAAGAAGGTACAACAGCCCTAAAACTGAGCTTCTGTCAGATGCCTCCAAACCATCTGTCACTCGATCACAGAATCACAAAATGGTTGAGGTTAGAAGGGACCTCTGGAAGTTGTTTTGTCCATCCCCCATGCTCAAGCAGAGCCACATAGAGCAGGTCATTGAGGACCATGTCCAGCTGGGTTTTGAATATCTTCAAGGGTGGATGTTCTGCAATCTCTCTGGACAACCTGTGTCAGTGTTTGAATGTCCTCATGCAAAAAAAAAAGTGTGTTTTAATTTGTGACTGTTGCATCTTGTCCTGTCACTTGTTGTTACTAAGAATCCGTCTCCCTTGTCACCAGCTACGGGGCTGGAAGCAATGCAGATGTACCAGAGGGACTGAAGATGATGAATGCTACTGAAGGGCAGTGTAGATGACTTCAAATTGAGGCTATGCTAATGTGGAGATGACCAAGAATGCAATCCCATCCCTTGCTTTTACCTGAAAATAATATTTCCTCAATGGTAGCTTCTTTCCATAGCAGAACTTAAATTTATCCAGCAGTCTGGAAGTCACAGAATCATCAGCCTGCACTGGAACATCTTCCACCCCTATCCTCTGTTACTTGTAGTGCACCTTCTGTAACCAGCTGGTACTGGAGTAAAAATATGAATCCTGTGCACATCACTAGAAATCCTTCTACATTTTTCCTTTAGGCATGAGATCACAATTTTCTTTTTTCTATAAGGTCTATTTCACTTTAACTTGTATAGTCACCCTTGTAAGATGCCAACAAAAAAAAGGTGTAGAATTGCAGTTATATTTTCATAAATATGAAGGACAAAATACAGCAAAGGTGATGGTAAAGTGGACTCAGAGAAGACAGAGGAAACAGTATGTGATTCAGCTGCTTATGCATATGAGCCATAAGACATACAGTACACCTAAGCCCTTCTGGAGATGTGACTCACAGCAAAGAAGGATATGCTAAGGCATTTCTGATAGCTGTAGTTGCTCCTGCCTGGGCAGTTGCATTGCACATTGTGTGTCTCAATCTTAAACTGAACCCAAAAGTCTCAGCAATCAATATCAGCCACCAAAACTGTGTGGAAAAAAAAAAAAAAAAAACAACAAAACCCAAACAACAACATTATGTTTTCTGAAAAGAATGCTATTGAAATTTATATGATTCAGCATCACCCCAGACACCAGCATGGTGCTCCAAAGTCAGAGTAAAACACTACCAGTCACAAATGTTAACAAATTTGATTACGTATTTGTTTCATATGGTAGGTTTCAGGTGGCTAACTATAGGCATGCAGCACTGTTTGAGATACCCTGAGATATATGCACAGGGTGGGCTGGCCTGACACAGGGCTTACGGGAGATCCGCTTATTTATCAAGAAGAATCATCCTCCCAAATGCCACTGAATTAAGGAAACTGGATGGTCTCTTCAGTGTTCACTTCTTTGAATGGCTATGCAAAGAGCAGGGACATGGAAAATCTTGTCAATACCTTTGTCTTAAAAAGCTGTCAGATCTCTGTGGAACAAACACCTGGAGACAGTTCACCTCCTGCTAAGAAAAGTTTGTTTGTGGTTAATCAAACCACCCAGACTATCTGTATGGAAACCAATAGGTTTCCTTATTCCTTAGCAGTGAGTCTGCTCTTTCCAGCCCCTGAATATGTTTTGGTTTAGCAGATCATTGCTCATCCTCTTATGGTTTACAATGCAGGTCATGAACCTGGAGTGTAATATTCCAGCACTTACGTTTTTCAAGTGCAACTCATGTAGCATTTTAAGCAGAGTAAATACTCAATTAGAAGACTCCCAGTACAATGTTATGTGACAGGGAAAACTGGAAAAGTAATTGCATTTGTTTAATTTAAGTAATCAAGTGGACAAGGGTATCTAGACCTTTCTCTTACCCTTATTACTTGCTTCAATTTTTGTTGCTGGTATTTTTCTTCCTGTTTAATAGGCAAGGCAGCTGACAACTGAATTAGTACTCTTTCCTTAGTGTGCCACTGGCTCATGACAATAGCCTTAGGGGTAAGATATAGATAACTGAGAAGTTTTCTCACTGTTGTGATACATTTTTTCATATGGTTAATAAGGCAATTGAAATGACATTCTGTCACAGTGGTACAATTCAGTGAATTTGTGATTTCCCTTGTGTTGCCACTAGGAGGAGATGCCCAGTATTAATATCTTCCTCTCTTTTTCTTGGAAAACATGTTTAAAGGATATGACAGTCTGCAAACTAAAGCATCCTTTAGTGTTGCTAAGGATTAGCTACTGTTTATTATCACTAATGGGAAAAGGCTTAGGGCTGAACTGTTGTTGCTCCACTGTGGATTTCGTTTCAAAAGCCTCACAAGAGTGCCCTTATATTCCAATCAGCGACTTCAGAAAAGAACACAAATAAGAGAATCATCGGCAATTAAACCGAAACAATAATAATGGCCACATCTGTGTAAAAAGATACTTAGCAAATCTCTTATAAGCAATTATGTAGTCTTTCTTACAATAAAGCCTATCAAAGCATTTTGGGCTTAGTTCATTTCTGAAATAACTCTGTTATGGTCCTGATGCCAAATCCTGCTATCGTTGCTGTAAATTAAGGTATTTGCACTGAAGACCAGACCAGCTGAAGACCCTGCTCAGTCTATTTGCACGAAGATGCCCTGTCCAGAAAGATGCGAAAAGCAAAGTTAGGGACTGGTGCTCAGCACCTTGCAAGAACAGAACTTTTAACAGCAAAGGTCTCCATCAGTGCTACACACTATTCTAATATGGTAATTGATTATTTCCCAAAGGCCTCTGTACCAGTAGCTCAGATTCACATCAAAACATTGCCTTAGTTCAAGCGCCTATCACAGCTATAGTGACTGCAAGTGAAAGAGGGAATTGGAGTGGCAAAGACTGCCCTGTACACAACGGATGGGCAATTGCCCCATGGCGAGACAGAAGTGGCTTGTGTTTTTACGCACTGCCACATATTGTTCAAGTGGCACATGCTTCTAGACATACTGACTGTGCTCGAAGGGCTCCAGCTTGCGTGTTGCAGGTTATTAATCTGATCAGTATCTAAGTGTAGGACTTTCAGTTGGAGCTTTCCTTACTTCAGGTCATTTGAAGGCACATTTAGCTAAGAGCTTGTGAACTGTTTATTGGAAAACTCCAAGGACATAGATAAAAGGGTAGAATTTTCTCTTATTATCATTCTTAAAATTGAAGCACAGTATCTGCACACATGGATATTTCTTTATTGCTTTACTAGTGTTGACAATTTTCAGAGATCTCAAGGCATATCAAGGATAAGAGGGTCATTAGGGCCAGTCAACATGGCTTCACCAAGGGGAAGTCATGCTTGACTAACCTCATAGCCTTTTATGAGGGCACAACGAAGTGGAGAGATGATGGCAGAGTGGTGGATGTGATCTACCTTGACTTCAGCAAAGCATTTGACACAGTCTCCCACAGCATCCTCACAGCTAAACTGAGGGAGTGCGGTCTGGACGATCGGGTAGTGAGGTGGACTGTGAACTGGCTGAAGGAAAGAAGCCAGAGTCATGGCCAATGGGGCAGTCTAGTTGGAGGCCTGTATCTAGTGGAGTGCCTCAAGGGTCTGTACTGGGACAAGTATTATTCAATATATTCATCAGTGACTTGGATGAGGGAATAGAATGTACTATCAGCAAGTTTGCTGATGACATGAAGCTGGCAGGAGTGGTTGACACGCCAGAAGGCTGTGCTGCCATCCAGCGGGACCTGGACAGGCTGGATAGTTGGGCAGGGAAAAAATTAATGAAATGTAACAAGGGAAAATGTAGAGTCTTACATCTGGGTAGGAACAACCCCAGGTTCCAGTATAAGGTGAGGAATGACCTATTAGAGAGCAATATAGGGGAAAGGGACCTGGGGGTCCTGTTGGACAGCAGAATGACCATGAGCCAGCACTGGGCCTTTGTGGCCAAGAAGGCCAATGGCATCCTGGGGTGGATTAGAAAGGGTGTGGTTAGTAGGTCAAGAGAGGTTCTCCTCCCCCTCTACTCTGCCCTGGTGAGACCACATCTGGAATATTGTGTCCAGTTCTGGGCCCCTCAGTTCCAGAAGGACAGGGAACTGCTGGAGAGGGTCCAGTGCAGAGCAACGAAGATGATAAAGGGAGTGGAGCATCTCCCTTATGAGGAAAGGCTGAGGGAGCTGGGGCTCTTTAGCTTGGAAAAGAGGAGACTGAGGGATGACCTCATTAATGTTTATAAATATGTAAAGGGTGAGTGTCATGAGGATGGAGCCAGGCTCTTCTCGGTGACTACTAATGGTAAGACAAGGGGTAATGGGTTCAAACTGGAACACAAGAGATTCCACTTAAATATGAGAAGAAACTTCTCCTCAGTGAGGGTGACAGAGCACTGGAGCAGGTTGCCCAGGGAGGTTGTGGAGTCTCTTTCTCTGGAGACATTCAAAACCCGCCTGGATACCTTCCTGTGTAACCTCATCTGGGTGTTCCTGCTCCGGCAGGGGGATTGGACTGGATGATCTTTTGAGGTCCCTTCCAATCCCTCACATTCTGTGATTCTGTGATCTAGAGTGTCAATGTTTCTCTCCATCTTTGAGTACCATCACATGCTCAGACAAATCCTTTAGGAATATTCTGTATTTATTTAGTCTTATATCACTACATCTCAGCTTGCATTCTTTACACAGGCTCATATTAATTTTAGCTGCTTTATTCTTCCACTCTGTGACCTCCCTTGCTTGTTACAGGCAGTAGGCTTGTTTTACAGCCAAAAGCCAGTAGAAACTGGTGTAGGGGGTGGGGAGAGACACTGGTGTCAAGCATTCAGAGGGTCCAACTTAATGGAAAAGTTCACCTTTACTAAATTACATACCACGACCAGGAGGTGACCTAATGTTCAAACTACAGGGGCTTGATGATTTTAAAGGTCATTTCCAACCCAAATGATTTCATTCCATGATTCTATGATCTCAAGACCAGATCTTGCTCTGCAAGCTAAGGATTGTGAGTTAGTTACCTAATACAGATATAGTCATGTAGATATGCTGCACACAATTCATGGGTGTTCAATGCCACTTGAAACATCTACTGCTGATCTCTTGCTCCAGAAGTGAATGGGTCACCTGGAACTCTGTGTCATACCCGGTCATCCTTCTAGATGACCTGGATACCTTGCAGGGTCTCCTATAACACTGGGCCCCACTGTATTGGGGTTTGCCTACTTAATCTATTTGTGCCCTTGTCTTGTCCTTATTTTGGTATTATAAACCTCTGGGCTTCATGCAAGATTGTAGCTGAGTAGTTTAGAGGCAGGAACTGATAAACTCTGAGTATTCCTGGAAGGAACAAAACTACATGCAAATTCCACCACATTTTTTAATAGTGTCATTGAAATAAAGCAATAGAAAAGAGGAAACATTAAATGACTTGGCGTAGACTTTTCTTTTTCAAGTTAAATGTTTGAACTTTCCATTTCAGAGGAATGTTTTATTTTAAAATCAACTTACATTTTTAAAGGGAATGATAAAGAAGCAATAAATTAGCCCAAGATACTTTTCTATTTCAGCTCTTACTGACAGGAGCCATGATTGTAGAAGTAGGTATGCACAATTTAAGACTAAGGTCTCTCTTCACCTTTCACACATTGCTCAGGTGCTGAGAATAACACATGCACATATTTTTGCAGGATTGGGACCCAGATGAGAACTATCTGATTTTATGTATTTTGAAGCAATGAGTGTATGAATAATACATCTGTAGGCCTGAAGATTTAATGGCATGTTTGAAACATGACAGGTTGAATGCAGGGTAGTGCAGAGCAAACAGCAAATTTCCAGTAACTTAAAGGAAATGTAGAGTTAAAAAATGAGACATGAAGGTCTAGATAATGCTCAGTGATTCTTACTATTTAGGAAGAATCAAGTTCTGTGAAGCCATATCAATGAAAATTCAAAAAACTTATGCTTTGTTCATGTAACTAGTACTGTGGACCTCAGCATCAGGGACCAACAACAAAGTTAATTGGAAGGAAAGACCTCCAGAACTGGACTTGGTTGTCTGTTGTAAAAAGTTACACACATAATGAGGTTTTCTATTTTGATATTTTCCCCGCAGCACTCTGCACTGTTATTTTGGCCTCAGAGCACTAAAAGGGGGTTTCCACTTTCCTCCTAGACACTGAAATCTGATCTAAAACATCTTTTGCTGCTTTTAATAAGTTTCAGCAGCACTCATGGAAGTGTAATTGTAATCGGGAATGAGTGCGACGGTGGGAGGTGATTTTGTTTTTCTGCGTGGTGCAGGAGATTTTGCCCTTCAGTGCGACCCTCTCACTGCCATCATGGTGTTTGCAGTCCCTAGCACCCAGGAGCACCTTCAGGAAGAGATGGAGCTGGATGGGCTCCTTTGCACAGGGAGTGCTCCGATAGCTCTTATTTTCACAGAAAACATTAAAAGCTGAGAGTAGTATCCATGCCTGTTAAAGGCTTGTTCCAAAAATCCTCCCAGTCTTTTTTCAATCAGAATTCATTTAAAAAACCATAGCATTCATGAAGGAATTATCATGATGACTGTGGGCATTGGCAGCCAGCATAGATTAAATTATTTTCTTAGACCTCTACAGACGATAAACTGTCTGTATCGAACATATATATCTACTTTGCAGGTTAAGTCAAGATTTGCTATCACCTACAATGGCTGTTTAGATGCACAAAGGCCTTAAATAAAATAAGCCTAAGATCTATCTTGACATAATAACAAGCTTCTACATTTTTATGTCTTATTGTACCTTAACCCAACAGAGAAGACAGGTGGTATTCTAACATTAAAAATCTGTTTCCCCTCAGCCCCTTTCTGTCTCTATAAGAAACTGTTGACAAGTCTTTAAAAAAAAATAGACAAGATCAAATATATCCAGAGCATTTTAAAACATAAAATCCTTATGAAAAGCTGAAAGTCTGCAACACTTTTGCAGAAATCAAATTCAAGAATTCTGGCTATGAAAAATTAACTACCATGGGCTTAGACTCCAGGGAGTAAATGAGGGGATTTTTGGAGATTGAAGTCATAGAATCATAAAATTGTTTGGGTTGGAAGGGATATTTAGAGGTCATTTAAGGTTGTCTGTGCAGGCATAGCCACTCTTTAACAAGCTCTGTGATGGCTGAGCCCAGATGATAGTCGTTTTTGGAGAGGAAGATCCTGGACATAAAACATATGATAAAATGGACTGTAACATCTGTACTGACCAAGTGTGACCAAGACAAAGCAACTTACCCTGTTCTTCCAGGTTTTCCTGTGTTATGTCTTCTTAAGCACAATGGGAACACTTTGTCCTCCCTCCTAAATTTAACAGTGACCTGTATCTTTCACTTGCAGTAATTTACTAGTATAAGCTTTGAATGGGGTCACTTCACCTGCTTTTCTGGTTCCACATGAAGATTTCTTTAGAAATCAGAGGAGGGAAGTGGGTTTTTTCATTGTATGATTTGTCTGGCTACTTTGGGCACATCCAGCAGGATGTCTTGCTCTCTGAGAATGGTCACTTCTCTGTGTTGACTGAAAATCTTGACTCACCATCTTAGACGGAAATTCTTCATTTTATAAGACAAGTTTCCCCTCTCAACACAGGTTACAGCTTAACTATCTCTAACAGTGCAGATATTACCAAGCTTAGATCTTAGCTGAGTCTGGTCTTAACTTCGCAATGGAACCGTAACCTAAGTTTTAACTTGGTTTCCCAAAAAGAGGTGATTTGTTAAAATTGTTTTAGTGATAGCACACACTAAACTCCAAATAAACATTACTGGAAGAAAATACTGAGACTTCAGTTTCACATGTGAGAGCGTGACATACATAAAGGTACCTTGCGCAATCACAAATCCTCATATGAAGCCCTGCTGCCAAACTTCTGACTTTTCAATACAGTCCATTTAATAGGTCAAAAACATTAAAATGCCTATTTGCTTTGTGATTGTAGAACCACCACTTGCATTGAGTCTCAATAGAAGATGAAAAATAAATCAAATAACCAGAAATTTTCCTGAGAGATATTATTTCAGAGAAACAATCACAACAAGTACAGCAAAGATACCATGCAAGTGCAGGTTTCAAAAAAGGGATGAATGTGAAGATTTACGATTTGGGCAGGCAGGAGAACTAGGATGAGCGTATCAGTTAAACTATATGAAATCATTTGCCAACTACTCCCTTTCCATATACATGCCTGCTTCTTGGATAAGCATTCTCAGGAGAGCCCAGCAGAGCTAAAATGCTGCTACTGAGAAAATGCATTTAGTAATAGCTGGGATGGAAGTGGAGCTCAAGCAATGCTGTTGAGACACTTAAACACACAGATAAACTGGTTGCCGGTCTTTTAGACCCACAGTCAGGGACAGTGGGGCTTTAGCCACAGCTGAAATCCTATTCTTTCATTAACTTTAGTCCTGAGTCTGCACTAAAACACCTACATGGCAGGTAGATCCAGAAAAAGTTTGAACATCTCATGTTAGCTTTTGGTATGTAAAAGCAATATAGGTAAATGCCTATGTGGAGCCAAAACCTCTGCATTTTAAGGCTAAGTAATGTAAATACTATCTGAGATACTGTATAAGTATTTTGGCAGCTTTACGCACACATGAAGGTGGTGGGATTGAACAGGGTGGTGTGAGGCTACGTAAAGAACAGGGATATCATATTCTAGGCTGTATTGTTGCTCATATCAATGATATTTCCCTATCTCAACACTAATTTTCTGTAGTGGCTTAAAAATCCATATACCACAGGATCTTGGAGTGTCAGGCACTGTACCTACCCCTACCCAGAACCAAAAATGGGAGCAAGTTTGCAGTCCAAGAAGGACATGTTTATGTCAGCATTATTTAACCTGGCTGGGTGTCAAACTGCGTGGTTTTGGCAAGAGCTCATTTCTAAGAGCTTGCAGGTACTGACTTGTTCTGCATTGCACAATACTTTTTTCCGCATTGTGATTTCAATAGAACAGCTCATGAAAAAAAAGCATTACTGACTAAGGGCAAATAGATCAGACCTGAACCCTTTGAAGGTTTCTAGGGCTTGTGCTATTGACAGTTTCTTTCCTGAATTTGCTTTGGTTTTGTGCCTAGTGAGTATCTGACTGCTCTTTTAGAAACTACTAGCATATTCTACAGAGCACTAAATTTTACAGTACCCCTACAGTAACCTTAATACCTTTTATCTAGAATACTGTGATGCACATACCTTTATTTATAATATATTGTACAGTCTGTGATGCTCACTAGTGCTGTACTTTTACCATTAGCACTCCAGGAAATGAAAGAACTATAGCTTACATTATGACAGGGGCAATTCTATACAGTCGCTTTTCGCAGGACAGCTTTCATTTAAATTGGAGTCTGAAGTGTTCAGTCTACTGAATTAGGCTGAGAAACAGTCACTAGAACAAAATACTAGAAAAATCAAGTTAGGAAATATAGGCCCAGAAAAGGGCATAATTTTTTCAGTTCAATTTTGAGATGCAGAGTAGAGTGGAGGTGGAAGGATATGAAGAGGCGGTGACTAGTGACAGAAAAAATAGAAGAGACATCTCTGCTACCCAGTTGTATTAAGAAGAGAGAGAAAAATACAGGAAAGAATCAAAAGAACAAAAATTGCAAAAGAAAGGTTTGAAGGGTGGGCAACATGAACTAATTCATAACACCCAACTTAGGAACATTACTGTTGCTTAACTTGTATATCTCTGTCTAAAGTCACCTAATCGTTCTCCTGAGTTCAAGCAGAGGCTGGGGTTACTGCTGTAAGCAATTGGGCTACATTTTCTCTCCAGGTGGTATAAAAACCTCAAAAAATGAGCCAGTGCTCTTGACTTGTAGTGGAGTTGAAGTGGGAAGACAAAGCTGAGTAATACAAGGGTCCTGAGAGACAGGAGAAAACATTTGCCAAGGCCGCTACAGAAGTGAGATGGAGGAAAGGAACAAATGATAAATGCATGTGCCAGAAGGAGGATGGAGGCATCTCCATCATGTACTGTGACACCCGTGGTACATAATCACAAGGCTCTTTGCTGTATATCTGCACCTGAGCATAAGGGACGCAGTGTACTAGTTTTAGCTGGTGCAGAGTTAATTTTCTTCATAGTAGCTGGTATGGTGCTATGTTTTGGATTTGTAACCAAACCAGTATTGATAATGCAGAGATGTTTCAGTTATTGCTGAGCAGTGCTTACACAGAGTCAAGGCCTTTTCTGCTTCTCAGACTGACCAACCAGTGAGTAGACTGGGGGTGCACAAGAAATTGGGAGGAGGCACAGCTGGAACAACTGACCCAACTGACCAAAGAGTTATTCTACACCATATGGCATTGTGTTCAGTAATAAAAGCTGTAGGGAGGAAGAAGGAAGGGTGAGGGACATTCAGAGTCATAGTGTTTGTCTTCTCAAATAGACATTACACCTGATGAAAACCTGCTTTCTTGGAGATGGCTGAACACCTGCCTCCTGATGAGAAGTAGTGAGTGAATTTCTTGGTTTGCTTTGTTTTCCATGCATCTTTTGCTTTACCTATCAAACTGTCTTTATTTCAACTGATGAGTTTTCTCATTTCTGATTCTCTCACAGAATCCCAGAATGTCAGGGGTTGGAAGGGACCTGGAAAGCTCATCCAGTCCAATCCCCCCATGGAGCAGAAACACCCAGATGAGGTTACACAGGAAGGTGTCCAGGTGGGTTTGAATGCCTCCAGAGTAGGAGACTCCACAACCCCCCTGGGCAGCCTGTTCCAGTGTCTGTCGCCCTCACTGAGAAGAGGTTTCTTCTCAAATTTAAGTGGAACCTTTTGTGTTCCAGTTTGTACCCATTACCCCTTGTCCTATCATTGGTTGTCACCAAGAAGAGCCTGGCTCCATCCTCGTGACACTCACCCTTCATATATCTGTCCATACCACCAAGAGGGTGTGAATGAGCAGCTGCGTGGGTTTGAGCTTCCTATTGGATCATGCCGGATGATAAGACCTTGGGTCACACAGCTGGGCAGTCTTGGACACATGCAATTCAATCAGAGATTTTCAACTAGTGCTGAATACTCTGGAGCTGGACAACTCCACCTGAGGATTTGTATCTGCACAGAGCTAAGACAAATGGTATCATCTGAAGGAAGATCCTAAATAAAATGTACTACTTTTTTTTTCTCTTTTTTTTTTTTTTATTTGTAGCCTTACAAACCACATTTTTGGGAGCAGTACCTTTTATTACCTACAAAACAGACTACAAGGAACACAGAGGTCCTGATCCTGCTGACAAAACACATGCTGCTGAATAGTGACAAACTTATATTGACTGAAACACCATCAAGCATAAAAGATGAAAGCAAACCAGGATTGTAGTAATCCTTTTTGTGCTTGCTGGCAATGAACTATGCTACAGTAGAAAAAATGAGCTTGATTCTGCTTTCCCTTCCCGGTGTGTAAAAGAGGACTAATGCCACTGAGTTCAGTGGAGTTGTGTAAGTGGAAAATCAGATTCAGGACCTCTATCGAATCCAACCTCACATCTTGTAGGAGGCTTCATTTCCACTTCTTTCTCATAGGGGCTCTTTGTTTGTATTTTTCCCTCTGTGTCTCTCTTTATTTTCTTTTTCTTTGAAGTCTTAAATCCTATAGGTGACCAATCTTTCATCCATAATCTGCAGTATTCAAATTAAAGGGAATGGTCTATAGATTCTAGGATTTTCTGTACACTACGGCTAAATCCTAATGGAGTCCCTTATGAGCCAAGAAAGCCAGGAGCGGAGTGTGAAGTTAAGTTGATCCAATCAATGTGCCACATGCAATCATGTTGTGTTCATTGCTAGTCAACAAGCAAACTAAAACCCTATGTGTATTTCTTCTCCTTAGTAGATTGTTTTATTAAGTGATGGGTTAGCCAAACATGTTTAGCAATCTCAGTAGTTCCTGTTCTTATTAATCATTGAGTAGCCTTGAAATTCACAAGATTCCATAAATCTTCCTTCAGCTGAATACTTCTAAAATCCATTTTGCTAGGTTTGTGTTATGTTAGGAATAAATATGATCATTTTTCATAGTGATCCTGCTTACTGCTTTAAAGAAAATAGAATGGAAATAAGTGCATTTTCCTCCAGTAGCATTAAACAAAAAGGTTAAGCTCCTACTGACAGGAAAGATGTATTTGCAAGTGATTAGTTATATTTTTATCATAGTGCTTGTCTGTGTTCTTCTTTTGATGTTTAAACAAAGCTCTTGAACACACTGGGTTGTAGTCTCTGATGTTGATTTATAGGTAGGACTGAATTCCAAACACTGAACTAGTAGGCAGGCATTAATAAAAAGGAGAGACTTTCTTCCTGCTGGTTAATATGTGACTAAGCTATCCTGTTTTAGGCCTCAATCTGTCAAGAACAGGTGTATAATAGGGGAGTCCTTGAAGCACAAAGACTGGAGCTATACACAGAGGGTTTTGTTCAGCTGCACTCAGGACAAATGTTGAAATAACAATTTACAAAATTGTTTTGACACAGAATTATTTTATGGTTATTATGACCCAGACACAAAATTATTTAGGTTACTCCAAGCCCAAGAAGATTGGTAGGAATTCCAGATGGATCTAAATAAACTAGTGTAAGTAATTGGGCGACACAATGGCAGATGAAATTCAACACAGACACGTGGAAGATAAAATGTGTTGGGAGAAGAGTTTAAGTGTTAAAAAGCCCACAGACTTCAGGATGCTCAGATCCCTAAGAGCTGATAGGAGCTGACCAAATTTTATCCTCCCAGTCAAAATATCTAGCTCAGTGTAGATGGCAAATAAGTAGCGAATAAGGATCAAAATAAATCTTTCTTTTATATCCCATTTCCAGTTGTGAACAACCTCTTACATTTCAGAAGGCACACCATCAACAGACAAGTTATGCCCTCAAAGAAAATTCTCTCACAACAAGTATCAGGCTAAAGTTCAGAAACATGAAATGTAATTGTAAACATTGCCTAGATATAGGACAGAGTGCTTCCTGAGCATGCTAAGGACTTGCCACTGTCAATTCCTTCCGGGAACTTGAACTGAAGCATTTGGATTCCTTCTCCCACTGCTGCAGATGCAGAACAAAGAATTATTCCAACAGCTGAGTCAAAACATGCAGATAAAGAGATGTCAAATTGCACTTAAAAAAATATAAAAGGCAAGTACATCTGCACTGATTAGGTGCCACTAAGCCATGTCCTCTCAATGCTAGGAAATTCCACCTTATTTTAAAGTTGTATGCCCTTGTTAGTAAGGATGACAAGCTCCCTGGTATCAAACATTTCTAAGTACCTTACGCAGTGACCAACCTCCACACTTTTCCTTTGATAATCTAAGTTGAGCTCCTTAAGCCCAACATCGCAGAGCTTGTTTTCCAACCCGTGGATCAGTTTTGCGGCACTCCTTTGAGCTCTCCATAACGTATCCACATCCTACTGAAAAACAGCTATGCCCTCTCAAGAAATACAGTTCATGGACACAGTGTCACTCTGTCTAGTTTCCAATTGATTATATCCTTTTATAGATGCAAAATTATACTAGCTGGCTCTTTGCACTGAGTGTTTATGAATGCAAAATAGTTGTGTGTCCATTACATATATGACTATGTACCTGTTTAGTGTCTCTACTAGGGCTTGTAACTTCTATTTAAAGGACAACAACCTCTCAGGACAGCAAAGCTTTGTCTGGTGGATTTTTCTTAGTAGAAAATAAATCATCTGGAGTGCCAGCAGCGTGACTGGATGCCATTCTGCAAAGTATGCGGGATGTGCAATAGAAATCCTTACTTTCTGATGCCCTCATTCCTGCAGGATTATGATGCCTTACAATTGCAGCTCAGAAA